>NC_066552.1:6759123-6784123 GCF_024679095.1 Eriocheir sinensis
AACACAATAGTTTTATAATCCTTAGATGAATGTGGAGGTGGCGTGACATTTTTTTCCCGTCACACAGTCGTATTTTAAGCTTTCAGAATCCAGGAAACACGGCGCTTATTTTTCATTGACGTCATGGTTTGTATTTTTTCTCTTGCATAGCAGACTGCAGAAACTCAGATACAACTTGAGACTATTCTTCTTAATTTTTAACCCCCCCCCCATCTCTCTCTCTCTCTCTCTCTCTCTCTCTCTCTCTCTCTCTCTCTCTCTCTCTCTCTCTCTCTCTCTCTCTCTCTCTCTCTCTCTCTCTCTCTCTCTCTCTCTCTCTCTCTCTCTCTCTCTCTCTCTCTCTCATTTTAATAATCTTATACACATTTGCTCTGGCCAAAGACTCTTTTTGCTACACGTCCTTTTCGCTCACTTCAAGGGCAGCGTGATCAGGGGGTACGCAGGTATTTTCAGTATGTAGAATGTCTCCTTTAATCCTGCTGCGTCCGGGCCCTCTAATCATGGTTTCTTGGGGACATTCTGGGTACTTGTTGTGGCATTAAGGGGAGCGTTTAGTCTTTAATGCGTTCCCTGGAATTCTATCAACTTTATCGCCCCCACGCAGTTTAGTGAAGAGAGGAAGGGACGAGCCGGAGCTGAGATAAGTGCTAAGTGGGAGAGGAAAGGATAAGACGGGATGGAGGCTGAGAGAGAAGATGAATGGAGTCAAAGGATGGAGAGTAGAGGGGAGAGGATGAGATGAAGGAAGAGGAGGAGGACGAAAGAAGAGGAGTACGAATTGAATGGTTTACAAATTAGGTGGTGGATGAGTAGAACAGGAGAGTGTCAATACTATAGAAATCTTCAAGGAAAGGTTAGATGGATTTGTGTAGTGGGAGAATAAGAGGAGCTGCTATGTGTAGGTCGACTGTCTTCTTTTATACCCCAAATATTATGATCTAAAGAAAATAAGAAAGGAAGGGAGAGGTAAGGGTAGGAGATGGTGAGAGGACGTATAGAGAAAGGGTACAGAAGATGATAAAGAAAGGAAAAGGGACGAGAAGATAAGGCTTTAAAGGGAAGGGAGCGGTATGAACGGAGTGAAGGGAACGACTCATAGCGTACCTGTCTGCTTTATGAAGAAAAAAAATATAGGAGACAAAGAAAGTGGGTAAAAACGTAAGGGAAACGAAAGGAAAGAGCGGGAAACGTAAATAAAGAGAGAAAGGATGGTGAGAGATAAAAATAAAGATATAAGCAAGAAAAACAGAGGAAACTATACAGCACTTTACGAAGATTGGCACACATTCACTTGTTTTTTGTATCGTATTGTATTGCATGTATCATTGAATCCTTTGTCCGTGTGTTCTATATGCAGGTGTTGGATGTCTTGACCTGTCACAACACTGCCCTGACCTTTGACCTTTACTCGGCCTGTCAGCCTCTTTAACGTATGGTCCGCCGGTGTACCCAGACCAGTCATTTGTCTCTGGGGGCCGTAAGGGTGACAGCAGGTGGAACCTCTCTCTCTCTCTCTCTCTCTCTCTCTCTCTCTCTCTCTCTCTCTCTCTCTCTCTCTCTCTCTCTCTCTCTCTCTCTCTCTCTCTCTCTCTCTCTCTGTCTCTCTGTCTCTGTCTCTCTGTCTCTCTCTCTCTCTCTGTCTCTCTGTCTCTGTCTCTCTCTCTCTCTCTCTCTCTCTCTCTCTCTCTCTCTCTCTCTCTCTCTCTCTCTCTCTCTCTCTCTCTCTCTCTCTCTCTCTCTCTCTCTCTCTCTCTCTCTCTGTCTGTCTGTCTGTCTGTCTGTCTGTCTGTCTCTCTCTCTCTCTCTCTCTCTCTCTCTCTCTCTCTCTCTCTCTCTCTCTCTCTCTCTCTCTCTCTCTCTCTCTCTCTCTCTGTCTCTCTGTCTCTCTGTCTCTGTCTCTCTCTCTCTCTCTCTCTCTCTCTCTCTCTCTCTCTCTCTCTCTCTCTCTCTCTCTCTCTCTCTCTCTCTCTCTCTCTCTCTCTCTCTCTCTCTCTCTCTCTGTTTTTGTTTCCCCTGTATACAAAAAAAAAAAGGTCATTCATTTACAAAGCTGAATAACGGCTTAAAATGATCCAGGGGAAAAAATGCATGAAATTCCTGTGCATTATAAATATACATACGCGAGGCTTAAAATAAACCCAAGACTTAACTGCCGCTTTTTCCCCCAGTATTTCATTTGTTTTTTTCCTCGCGACTTTGTTTTGTTTGTGTTTCGCGTTGATCCTCCACACACGCTCTTTTATTAACCTGACTGAAGAGATTTATTTATATTTTATTCACACTAAGTTATATTTGTTTGTCAATATCCGAAGTGACTTGTGATTGCGTATACAACAATCTCAACACTTCTTCTTTACTAATTCTTCTTTTCGTATTGTATAATTTTTTAAACCGAAGAAACTAAAGTAATGACGTATAACACAATCTTAACAATTCCTCTTTCCCAGTCCTTCTTTTTGTTTTGTATCATTGTCAAAAGCGAAGAAACATATAATAATGACGTATAAAACTATCTCATCAATTCTTCTTTCCTCCTCCTCCTCCTCCTCCTCGTTCCCTCACTCCTACCCACCTATCATAACCTTTTACCCATCACCTTCCTTTCCTATACTACTGTTACTCACACCTTCTCATTCTGTTGCACCTGTACGCCCACTCATTCCCCTCACCTCACCTTTATCCGTCTCACCTCCCCTCACCTCACCTTCCCTCACTTTCCCTCACCTTCCCTCCACCTTACCTCCCTATTATCCTCCTCACCCTCACTTCCTCTGCCACAGTCCGCCTCTTAGGGATGCTAAATAGAGCTAAAAGTAGACGACACGACGCCCTGTGGAAATAACATGAGAGAGAGAGAGAGAGAGAGAGAGAGAGAGAGAGAGAGAGAGAGAGAGACATTGACCTTAAATAATTTACTGATTTTTCTCTTCCTCCAACTCTTTTTCCTTCTTTGTTAGTTCTTCTTTTTCCACTCCTTCTCCCCATCCTCCTCCTTTTTCTTTCTCTTTTTTTTTTTTTCCTCCTCCTCGTCCGACACTACCACCACCATCTTCTTCATAAAAAAAAAAAACTCTTCTATTCATGTGACCAAGGCAAGATCTGACCTCAAGCCGTCTTCTTCTAACCTCCGAGCCTTGATCATGTTTAGTTAAAGGACATGAAAACGTAAGAGCATAAGAACGTAAGGAGTGTGCAAGGGGTCAGTTGATCTTGGCTTGACAGCTCCCGGAACCTAACACCAACCATGATCACTTGTCCGCCCTATCCACGACTTTATTTAGCTTTTTTCTTGAACTTATCGTAGTCGAACTCACCACATGATTGCCAAGCTAATACAACTCATCCACCATTCTCTTAATAAACAAATTTTTACCTACTGACTACATGATTGCCAAGCTAATTCAGATCATCCACCATTCTATTAATAAACTAATTCTTACCTGTGTCTTTGATGATTCTTATTGCATTCAACTTAAACTCATTTCAATGTGACTGATGCCCAATTAACACTTTACAAAGGATACTGTTTCAGAGATGTGTTTACTGTTGTCCCTCCGACTTCGTAAAATTAAGTGTGTAAGGTGTCCTCAGAATTTTGACTTTGCGGAAATGGGTTGGAATCCGCTAACGTTTCTTTTAAGCTTACTCTGTGGTGTGATTAATTTGTTTGTTGTGTTGGTTTTCTTTAGTAATATGTATAGATTTTTCCACAAGCTGATTGGTTATAAATTTATCTTCCTTTTAGTTGTGAGTGCATGAGTGTTTTTTACGACTCTTTTAAATTTTATAACCTTATTACTTCAACACACACACACACACTAAGTAAGTAAGTAAGCAAGCAAGCAAGCATTTATTGACCACAATTTACAGTTATGTATATACAAAATTTCAAGTCGTTAAATCTTTCGCATAATAAATTCGTAAATCACTAGTTATCAAACATTTATGGTCCATATTTAATAACCATCACTAATGTCATATTGGGTGCATCACATAACATAACATCACACACACACACACACACACACACACACACACACACACACACACACACACACACACACACACACACATTCCCAAAACTATTCAATGCGGAAGTCATTATAATTTATTGAACCAATCACACTTATGATTAACCGATAGTATAACACTTGAAAATATACACCTACACGATATCTCTCTCTCTCTCTCTCTCTCTCTCTCTCTCTCTCTCTCTCTCTCTCTCTCTCTCTCTCTCTCTCTCTCTCTCTCTCTCTCTCTCTCTCTCTCTCTCTCTCTCTCTCTCTCTCTCTCTCTCTCTCTCTCTCTCTCTCTCTCTCTCTCTCTCTCTCTCTCTCTCTCTCTCTCTCTCTCTCTCTCTCTCTCTCTCTCTCTCTCTCTCTCTCTCTCTCTCTCTCTCTCTCTCTCTCTCTCTCTCTCTCTCTCTCTCTCTCTCTCTCTGCTCTCTCTCTCTCTCCTCCTACCTACAATGACACCTTGATTACTTTTACTTCGTCATCACCAAAGAAACTCATAACGGCATATAACATCAATCCTATAACTTTTTCTCTCTTCCTCCTCCTCCTCCTCCTATACCGTCACCCCGTCCATCCCTTCCTCCATCCACCCGTCATGTAGAAAAGTAACTTAAAATCAACATCACCGAAACGAATTTGCTCAGAAAAGTGTGTGGCAGATATTGCGACAGGATAAATAGGCGTTCAACAGACCAGGGCCGAAGAAGGGATGAGGAAACGCAGTGACGCGATAGGGTAAAAGTAAGGTGCCCGAAACAACGAGAAAGAGGCGATGTTGTGACGAGTGTAATTGAGAAGTTTGTGATCATTTTCTCTTGGCTGTCCTTTCCCGTTTTCTTTGTCGTTGCAGCTGGTTGGGGAATTTAATGGGGGACCTTTTGCATTTTTATTATCGTAGAAAGAAAATGATGAATAAGAAAAAAGAATAAGACCAAATCACTTAAGAGAAAATAAATACCAATAAATGTGAGAAAAAAAACAAAGAAAAAAACCCCTAATCTGCGTAATACAACGAAATAATCGAAAAAAACATGGTAAAAAGGTTATTAGATTTGTCATTTATAAGAAAAGGAGATTAAAACAGAAGTCTTAGGAGGATGAGGTGGCAATGATACACAGTTATACTTCACGCGATAAAAGTTAGACATATTTAACCTTGAAAGTTAAAAGAGAATACGAAGAAAGGATTAAACCGCTGTGGAGGAGGGGAGGGGGGGGAGGTAAAAAGAGAGAGAGAGAAGGAAGAGGGTCATGCTGGGCAGGAGGATTGAAAATACGAAAAAAAAGCATATTTGATGGAATTTTCAGGTTTTCGTCCCGTGCAAGACTGATTCATATACAGATACATGGAGGAGGAGGAGGAGGAGGACGAGGAAAAGGAGAAGGAAAAGGAGGAGGAATTGGAGGAGGAGAACGAGTAGGAGGAAGAAAAAGAGGAAGAAAGGAATAAGAAAATATGGAAACACGAAAACATAGGAGAGTAGGGAACAAAGTCAGTCGGCATGCAACGAAACTGTATGCTTTAGTGATTTACTTCTTCGTCAGGCATTTCGATGACCTATAGAACAAACTCGACCACTTGTTCTACGTACGCAAGAGGATGTTGAATTCACTCCTTTTGCAACGAAAATTCAAGTGATAAACAATGAACAAAGTGTATCGTTGTCGCACTATCTTTTCTTCCATTCGGTGTTAGGTTCGCCATTGTCCAGCCCTCCGAGAACTTGTTTGGCTGTTACAATAGATTAAATATTCTTGGAAGTGGGTGGCGCATTTGCCGCTTTAGCTCTTCCAATAACCGCAGAGAAAAGATGTCGGGTTATATTGTCCTGTTCGCGTGCTTTAGTTTTAGCAGTGACCTCAGAGAAAGGTTGTCAAGTCATGTCGTGTTCGTGTGATTTAGTTCTTTTAAAAAACGCAGAGAAAGGTTGTCAGGTCATGTCCAGTTTGCGTCAAGTTTGCCCAGATAGTTTTGCACGTTTCTTTCTCATCCGTGCCAGTGTTACCGGGTGTGGACCCCCCCAACGGAATGAGACCCTCGGGGATGGACCATGTTCGCGACTTTGAACACAGAGTTGAAGTTCGGTTTTGGGCTTAGGACTTGATTCTACTATTCCTCGTCTATAAGGAGGAGGAGGAGGAGGTGAAGAAGACGAAAAAGTAGAAAAAGAAGGAAAATAAAGAAAAACGAAAAAGAAGAGAAAAAGGGGAAAAATGGATCAAATAAAAATAAATAGAAGGAAGTGAGATGATAGAAAGATGAGATAAGAGCAAATATAGGAGGATGGCTATAAGGAGACTAATATGAATAAAAGGCGGAAGAGGAGCAGTGGAAAGAGTGGAAAGAAATGTTGGGAGGAGGAGGAGGAGGAGGAGGAGGAAAAAGAAGCGGAAGCACGATGTCTTGTAGCTTTTATTCTTTATATACAGGGTTGCCTCGAGAGAGAGAGAGAGAACCCCATTCCTGTGTGATATTGGTATAGTTGTGGAGGAAGTGCTTCATATTATAGTACGTTAGTGTTTGAGATGTTAGTGAGGAAGGCTGCGAAGATGATAGCAGTTAGGGAGTTGATGGTAGAGATTGTGAGAGAGATAGATGGCAATGAAGGGAATAATACAGAGATGGTGAAGGTGGAGAAGATGATGGAAATAAGAAGGAAGAATATGGTGAAAATTGTAGCATAGAAACGAGGTGGAAGTGGAGGAAAAAGCAGTGAGATTAGTGAAGATAAAAAAGGGAGAGGGGATGGAGTGGTGGAGAGTGTAGTGGAAGCAGACGAGGAAGTAGTGGAGAAAGCAGTGGAGTAGTGGAAATAGGAAGGAGAAGCGATGGAGTGGAAAAGGATGAACTCTTAGTCACGAGAGGGAAAGAAAAATGGTAGAGAGGAAGGAAAGGGACGGGGAGGGAAGGAATTAAAGAAAAGGAAAGGGAAGAGAAAGATAGCGAAGGGAAGCGAAGGGAAGGAAAGCAAAGGGAAGCGAGGGGAAGCAAAGGGAAGGGAAGAGAAGAAAACGAAAGGGAAGGGAAGGGAAGCGAAGGGGAGCCAAGGGAAGGAAAGTAAAGGGAAGGGAAGCGAAGGGAAGGAAAGTAAAGGGAAGGAAAGTAAAGGGAAGGGAAGAGAAGGGAAGCGAAGGGAAGGAAAGGAAAGGAAACGAAGCGAATGGAAGGAAAGGAAAGGAAAGGAAAGGGAAGGGAAGGGAAGGGAATGGAAGAGAAGGGAAGCGAAGGGAAGGAAAGGAAAGGAAAGGGAAGGAAAGGGAAGGGAAGGAAAGGAAAGGGAAAGAGAGGGAAGGAAAGGAAAGGGAAGGAAAGGAAAGGGAAGGAAAGAAAAGGAAAGGGAAGGAAAGAAAAGGAAAGGGAAGGAAAGAAAAGGGAAGGGAAGAGAAGGGAAGCGAGGGGAAGGAAAGGAAAAGGATGGGAAGGTAAGGGAAGTTGGAGGTAGAGGAAAGGAGAAGCGTACTGGAGGCTGCCGACGCTTCAAGTTTGCAGTATTAATTATTATTTCCTCTCGAATTTGGTTCAGTTCGTCCCCAGCGGCGGGCGGGGTGACGCTTCATGTCGCTTTCATCAGAAGCCGACCCCCGCCTGCTGCCTGCCTATCTTCCTCTTACTGCCACTGCTTGTCTGACTTTCTTGTTTCTGTCTGCCTACCTGCTTTCCTGCCTCCTACTGCCTTTGCCTGCCTATTTTTGTTATCCCTTGCCTGCCTGCCTTCCTGCCTGCCTCTGCTGCCACTTCTGTTACATTTGCCTTGCCTTCGGTTTCCCTGTGTTGGTTTAATGATTCTTTTCCTTTTGTGTTGTGGTTGATCCCTGTCCTTTTGCTGGTGTTATGCTTCTTCCTTCTATCTTTGTTGCTACGATTCCTTTGTTTCTGCTAGTGTCCTGTTCTTCTTTCCTCTCTGTTGGTATTAGATCCCTTTGCCTCAACTGGTGTTGGATCCCTTTGTTTCTGTTTGGTGTCATGGTTTTACTTTCTGTCCTTGTTGATGTTAGGATTCCTTTGTTTCCGCTCGCGTCATGATTATCGTTTCTTTGGTTTTAGGATTCCGTTTCCTCTGCTGTTATTACTTTTTTTCTTTTCCTCTATTGTTGTTACGTCATGAGCCTCCCTTCCCTTGTGTTATGTCTCTTATGTTTTGTTTTTTATATAAGCCCGACAGTCAGTCTCAGCGCAACACAAGTACTCCAGAGCTCGTCCCTGTGACAGAAAAGATGTGAAAACCAAACCCTTTTCCTATTTTCCTGTAGTGGTATTTCTCTTACGGATAAGAAGAGGTCAGTTCGAACTGCACAGGAATTCCAGAGGGTAATACCACGACCCAAAATTTGTGAACAGATGAATTCTATATATTTTGGCGTTACAACAATTCTTTTATCCAGGAGGCCAGGTTTGCAGCATCACAGACATTCATTTTAGAGGAAGGTGTTGATATAAAAAAAAGTGTATTCCAGGTATTCTAGACAGGTATTCTAGAGGGCAATGCCAAGAGCCAGAAAAGTGTGGAAAGACCAAATTTATATGTTTTGACGTTACGATAATTCCTATATGCAGGAGGTCAGGTTTGCGATATCACAGGTAATCGTTTTAGAGGACGGCGTTGATACCAGAATAGGTGAGGTGGAACTAGACATGCCGACAGGTGGTACAGTGTTCACCTGTGCAGCGCTGCCTTGCTGTGGATGTACCTGTCCTTGTGGCGTCCTGGAAACAGTCGTGATACATTTTGATCTCGATCCACGTCTAAAATTTAAGAGATCACGACACGGCCATGTTTCGCTGTGTGTGTGTGTGTGTGTGTGTGTGTGTGTGTGTGTGTGTGTGTGTGTGTGTGTGTGTGTGTGTGTGTGTCTGTGTCTGTGTCTTCTAATATACATGTCACCGCCGCTCTGTACTCTCCTGTTACGCCGAGGTCCTCGTTATTATGTTACCTGAGATCCTGAACGTACCCTCGCCTTGAATACCCACCTTGTCAATTCTTTCCTTCGTCTTACTTATAAATTTTCACTTTTTCGTCGTATTTTTAACTTTTCACTGTTTTCTTCATCCTTAGAGTTTCACTATTTTTCGTCACATTTTTAACTTTCACTATTATTCATCATATTTTAGCCATTCACTATTTTTCAGAATTTTTAGCTCATCACTATTTTTGTCATAATTTTACCTTTTCACTGTGTTTCGTCAGTGTTAGCATATCACTGTTTTTCGCCATATTTTTTTTAGCATGTAACTTAATTTCTTGTGCACCATTCCTCATCTGGCTGTATTAGAGTTGTGACCTTAGCTTTGATGGTGACTAGCGATGGTGACGGTAATGGGGGGTTTAGTGATAGTGATGGGGACGTTCAGTAAATATTTCTTCTCTGGACTTTGCTTCACATCTAAGAGCTTTTCTGTCTTTCTCAATCTCTTATCCTTCTTCCTCTCCTCTTATCGTCTTTTCATGTCAACTCTCCTCTTGTATTCTCATTTTTCCTCCCTCCATCGTTTCTCCTTTCATCTTCTCTTATCTTTTATCTTATTAATATTTTGTAATCTTCTGTCTCTTCCATGCTCTCTCCTGTCCGCATCTCCTCTTAAATTCACTTATCCAATACTCTCTTATCCTGCCCTTCCTTTACTCCTCCTCCTCCTCCTGCTCCCTCTTCTTGTATCTTATCTTCTGCCATTTCCTTCATTACTTTTCTCCTCCTCTTCCCCTCCTCCTGTCTTTCTCTCGTCTCGTCCTTCCTTGTCTCTCTCCCTCTCCTTCTGTCCTTCCTTTCCTCCTCCTTTCCCTCCTATCCTCCTCCTTCCCCTCCTCCCTCTCCTTGAAGCTGATTGCATTTTTTTGTACTCTGCTCCTCGTTTTTCCTTCTACCGTTTCTTCTCCTCTTCCTCCCCTCTTTCTGTCCTTCTCCTGTCCCTTCTTCTCCTTTCTCGTCCTCCTCCTCCTGTCCTTCCTTCTACCGTTTCTTTTCTTCCTCCTTCTCTTTCTGTCCTTCTCCTGTCCTTTCTTCTCCTTTCTCGTCCTCCTCCTCCTGTCCACCCTTCTTCCCTCTCGTCCCATCACTAGACGAAAGCATCTGTTTGTGAAGGCTTTTTTTAAGTCTTCACGTATCCGGATCGTCTAATGTCCTAAAATGCGTGCTGCCGACGAGTACCGCTGCAGGGATGAGGAAATGGCTCGCTGTATTTTCCTCCCTTTCCTTCTCTTTTCTTTCTCCCGGATTCTCACGTCTAAAAATGCGAGAATCTGCACTTATTTAAACCTGAATCTGTTCCACTTTTTTTTCTTCACTGGTGGAATGACTGCGGTGAACCTCTCCCTCCTCCTCCTCTCCTCTTCCTCTCGCGTGTCATTTAATCCTATCTCCTCTCTCCTTTTTACCTGCTGTTTTTCCCCTCTCACTTTTTTTACTCTTATCTGTTCCATCACCCCTCTACCCTTTTCTTTACTTCTTTCTTTCTTCACCTTACCTGCTCTGCTCTTTTTTGCCTCTCACCTGGATGGGGGAGGCGGTCGCTGAATGGCTATAGCCCAAATTCTAGATTCTCTAAAATGAAGACCTATGATGAACTTTTTGGGGGCAGCATGAACCAAGCAAGATGGCGCCACTCTAAACACTTGTCTGCGCCATAACAAGCTGGGGTCGACCATCAGGCCTCACCAAGAAAGTCTACCGGCGCCAAAGGCAGAAACGTAAAAAAAAAAACCCTTGATTTTTTTAATCTTCCCCTCCCACTCCCTCCTTGCCATTTCCATCCCCTCATCTCTTATCCCTTATTTCCCTTTCCTCTCTCTTCTATTTTATTGCCTCGCTGCCTCTCTGTCCCTCTCCTTTCCCTCTCCCCTCCCCCTGCCATTCCCTTGTCCCATCCTCTGGTACAGTTTCCCTTCTGTCTTCCAGTCTATTACCTCCTTCCCCCCCCTTCCCCTCAACCCCTTATTACCTCCACTTCCCCTCCTATCTGTCACCTGTCGCGCCTCCCCTCCTTCTCTTCCCTCTTCTCCTCCTCCTCTCCTCCTCCTCCTCTCCTCCTCCCCCTCCCCTCGCAGCCCAGAGACCACCTTTAACATGACCCGGCCGGCAAGACCATGAGACCAACTTCAAAGGAATATTACTGCATTATGAAAGAAGTGAATGGAAACTTTAAGCGAAGGGAGAAAACTGTGCAAACTTTTTAAAGAATATTGGAGCAACTGTTCCCTTCCTCTCTCATCTTTTTTTTTCTGCTTCATCTCCCTCCCTCTCTCCCTGGGTATATCTCTTTCTCTGTCTCTGTCTCTGTTCTTCTCCCTCTCTCCCTTCCTCCCCCTCCTCCTCCTCCTCCTGCCTATCTATACTCTCATTTCCTCTCTCAATCCTTCCTCCTTTCTCTCCGTTTTCTGTCGCTTGTCCTTGCTCCTGTTTTTTTTTTTTCTCTCTCTCTCTCTCTCTCTCTCTCTCTCTCTCTCTCTCTCTCTCTCTCTCTCTCTCTCTCTCTCTCTCTCTCTCTCTCTCGCCTTTAACAGTTCTAAACATATCCTCCCTCCCTTCTCCCTTTTCTCCTCCTTCCCCTCCTCTTTCCTCTCCCTCCTCTTTCTATCCTCCATGTTTTCTACCTTAATTTTGTTTCTCGTTTATTCTATCGTTCTTCCTCCCTCTCTTACACATTCCCTTACTCCTTTCCTTCCTTCTTCCTTACACTTTTTCTCCCTTCCTCATCCTTGCCTCCCTTCCTCTCTCCCTACATCAGCATTTATTTGTCTATTTGTCTCTCCCCTTTCTCTCCCTCCACCACCTACCCCTTATCATCTTTCCTTGCTCTCTCCCTCCCTCCACTCCCTCTTTTCTTTCATCCCATTTCTCCTCCATCCTCCTCCACCTCCCCTCCACCGTACCTCACCCTCTCCCTCTCTCCACTCCCACTCTCTCCCTTTTCCTCTCCTTCCATTCCCTCGGCCCCCCGTTTCCTCCTTCCCTCAACTCCCTCCATCTCTCCCTTCCTTGCTTTCCTTCCCTCCCACCTGTCCTCCCTCTCTTCCCACCTTTCCTTTCACCTTCCCTCCATTCTCTCCCTCTCTCCCTCCTTCCCTACCTCCAGCACCTTCATCGCCGCGTCTTCTCCGGGTGGATGGATCATTAGCAACACTAATTAGATGACACTGGAAGATGGGGGACGCTGGTGACCCGACAGGCGGTTGAGAAAGAGGGGGGAGGGGGGAGAGAAGGAGGAGGAGGAGGAGGAGGAGGAGGAGGAGGAGGAGGAGGAGGAGGAGTAGGAGGAGGAGGAGGAGGAGGAGGAGGAGGAGGAGGAGGAGGAGGAGGAGGAGGAGGAGGAGGAGGAGGAGGAGGAGGAGGAGGAGGAGGAGGAGGAGGAGGAGGAGGAGGAAGGAGGAGGAGGAGGAGGAGGAGGAGGAGGAGGAGGAGGAGGAGGAGGAGGAGGAGGAGGAGGAGGAGGAGGGAGGAAAGGAGGAGAGATTGAAAGGGGAGGAAGAGGACGGGGAGGAGCGGAGTGGCAGAAGAGTAGGCGGAGGGAGGAGTGGAAAGAGAGAGGGGAGGAAGGAGGAGATAAAGGAGGGAAGGGGAAGGAAGAGAAGGAGGGGAACTGGAAGGAAGGAAGTGGAGGGGAGATGTAAAGGAGGGAAGTGGAGGCCGAGACAGAGGAAGGGAAGGAAAGGAAACTAAATGGGAGAAGAGAAGGAGAGGCAGAAGGGAGGAAGGAGGGAAAGAGACGCAGTGAAAGGGAGGAGGGATAATGGGTCAATCTGGGTCAAAGCTCTCTCACTGTGACCTCGCTTTGCTGATTGGTTCTTCCGGCATGAACTCGCGACCTCAGTTTGATTTCCTTAGTGTCACCCAGCCTGGCATTTGTGTTTTCCTATTCCTTATTCCCTTTTTTATTTCTTCTATAACAGTTTTTCCTTCTCCTTTCTCTCTTATTCTTTTTTCCTGCCTTTTCCTTTATTTCTTCTATTTTTTTCCGGTTCTCTTTTATTTCCTCTTTTTCTTCTTTTCGCCCTTGATTGTTTTCCGTAATTTTTCGTTTAGTTCTAATTCTGTGTCTACTGCTTTTTTTTTCTCCTGTTAAACTTGACCCAATTTCTTTCTTTAGTGTAACCAATTTAGTGTGACCAAAGTGTTCCCATTTTAGTGTAACCTCAGTCTGTCTCTTTTTGTGTTAATGTGACTTTAGTGTGCCCAGTTTAGTGTGACCCCAGTGTTCCCATTTTAGTGTAACCTAAGTCCGTCTCTTTTTGTGTTAATGTGACTTTAGTGTACCAAATTTTGTGCGCCACTGATAGCTAAACACATCTAAGTCTTTACTGTGTCCCTTGCCACCCACCATTTTTTTAACATTAAGGGAGGCCTCTCAGGGACAGAAAACAACAACAACAAAAAACATCAACAACAGAAAAGTCCGCTAAACGCTACTCCGGCAAAAGACAAGAAAAGAAAAAGAACGGGATGGTTAGTCATTCATCTTTATTATCTATTTTTCTTCTCATTATTTTGCTCATCCCTTCCTTTGATCGCTTTTCTTTCTCTCCCCCTCATTCTCTCCCTTTCGTACCTCCTCCTCCTCCTCCTCACCCTCTCTCCCTCCGCCTCCCTCTACCTCTTCTTGTGGTTATCATCTTTGTCATCTTTTCTCTCTTTCATCTCTATCATTATTTTTTTTTTCTTTTTCGTCTTCTTCCGGCGGTCACGTTCATAATTGTCGCTATTCACTTTTCTTCAGTCTTTTTTGTTTCCGAGTTTCGATTTTTTCCTTATCTTCCTTTGGTGCTTTTTTCTTTTCTTTTTCTTTTTCTTCTTTGATCGTCTTGTTTTATCACTTATTGATGTGGTGAACTTGGTCCTGATTCCTTTACTCTTTTGCTTTATTTTGCTTCTTCCTTATTCTCTTTCTCTGTTTTCTCCTTTTTTTTAGTATATTTTCCTCTCTTCTTTTTTGGCTCCCTTCTTTTCCTCCATGTTTTCTTATTTTTTTCGTTTAGTTCTAATTCTTTATCAGCCGCTTTTTCTTTTTTTCTCGTAAACTTGATCCACTTCTTTCCAAACTTTTCTTTCTTTATATCACAGAGTCTCTTTCCATGTTGCTTATGTGTTGTTTTTCTCTTCTTTCTTTTTCTTTCATTAAGTTTGAAATACCTAAGATTATTTCCTTTACCTTCATTTTCACTTTTTTTTTCTTTTTTACTTTTATATCTGTGCGTAATTTCCCTAAGGCTCTTAAACGCTCATATTTCTTTTGCAGTCACTTGAATTTTCTGTTTTTATATATATTTTTCTTATTTCGCAAACGCTCATATTTCTTTTGCAGTCACTTGAATTTTGTTTTTATATATATTTTTCTTATTTCGCTGTGTTATTCTTATGTATTAGTTTCCAGAAATGAATTTTTACATAATTTATTTCATAATTATATCACTTCCTTTTCTTTAATCCCTATTTTTCTCATCTTGTTTTATTTTTCATATATTTTTTGTATCAACGTCATATTTTATCTCCTCTTTTATTTCATATATCTAATTCTTTATTTCCATTATCATCATACAATTCCCTCTGTGTGATTTCATAGTTACTTTCCTATTTTTGTTTTGCTTTTCTTCCATCATTATATTTTTATTTCTCCTCCGTAAATACGCCCACTTGCACCTTTTTCATTTTTAACAGCTTTTTTTCATTTCTATATTCGGATCTTACCTTTCATCATCATGTCTGAATGCCGCATCGTACTTTTTTAGTCTGAGATCCGTCCCTCCACTTCCTCTTTTTTCGCGTCTCTGACCTGCCCCACAACCCCGGCCTTTGCCCCAGACTCATATCTCCGAGCCGCCTTTCACATTTCCTAATACTTTTTTCTTTCATTTTTATCCGCATCGTCTTTTTTCTGGCCCTTTCCGTCCCGCTGCACCTCCCTCGTCGCTGTGTGTGTGTGTGTGTGTGTGTGTGTGTGTGTGTAATTCACCACGGCCTGATCACGGGTTGGACTCGCTTTCGCCAGTAGGTACCCTCACGACGTGAGCAAGTGCTCATTATTGTCGATCTCTGGATACTGCCAGGACCTCACACACCACACACCCCATCCCCCTTGCTCAAGGGGGGACAGCAACCTCTCCTAGCCAACGGAGCTCGAACAGCCGCCTGTTTGGCCGTGAAACCTTGCTGCGCGGCGCTCTAACCGATTGAGCTACCAGAGCGGGACGGAGTGTGCGTGTGTGTGTGTGCGTGTGTGCGTGTGCGTGTGTGCGTGTGCGTGTGCGCGTGTGCGTGTGCGCGTGTGCGTGTGCGCGTGTGCGTGTGTGCGTGTGCGTGTGTGCGTGTGCGTGCGTGTGTGCTGGTACGCGCCCTCATGGATATCAGAAACTGCTTTGCTCTATTTTGGTAATTTGTTTCCTCTCCAATTGTTATTTTCCTTCCTTGCTTTTCTTCCATCCTTTTTTCCTTTCTTCTCTCTCGTTTCGTAATTTCCAATATCTAGCAAGCTGATTGTCATGTTCTCATGCTGGTATCCCTAGTGGACTCAGACTTCAGGAAAGTGTCCTAGAAAACTTTCAGAAAATCTTCAAATTCTAGATAACTAACCACGCTGCCCCGATCTTGGGTCCTATTACTGAACCCACTTATTATACAGTCACTTATTCCTGCTCGCTCTGCTAATCTACTGCAGTAATTAAGTAGTGTCCTGTAGGTTAGGCGGCCAGTATTAAACTGCAAGAATAAATTTGTTCCCCATTTAGGACGTCCACTCACTAATTCTGCGTAGACACGTGATCAAGCTGTATTGTCAGGAGGACATTTAAGTGTGTACGAACAAAATATTTGAGTTTAACACATGATAAGAGTGTTAAAAACTAGGTTTCTTTGCTTGATAAATACAGAAAATGAGAAAGTTATCTTCAATTCGATGTCCGGAAAGATCATTCACATATTATTTTCATCTCTTTCAGAATGTCGTTGGCACAGTAAGTACTTTGCACACTCTCACACACTCCAGTTTCATTCCCTTGTAGACTCACACTCTGAGCATATTCACTCGCATCTCCATTTCATCTACTCACTCGGTCGCCTCATTCACTTGCTCGCTCCCACACATCGTTTTCATTCAGTAATTCACTTAATTATTTTCACTGCTGTTCCCTGCTCTCCTGCTCTCCCCTCCTCCTCTCCCCTAACATCTCCTTCGTAATCTCCATCTCTCCCCTCCTTTTATCTTCCTCATTTTCATTCTCTCTCTCTCTCTCTCTCTCTCTCTCTCTCTCTCTCTCTCTCTCTCTCTCTCTCTCTCTCTCTCTCTCTCTCTCTCTCTCTCTCTCTCTCTCTCTCTCTCTCTCTCTCTCTCTCTTTTCGTCTTTCTTCTTTCCGCTTTTCTGTTTTTTTTCTCCTTATTTTCCTGAAGCTTTTCTTGGTAGTTCCTTCCCATCCTTTCTTTGCCGCCATCGTGCCTTAGCAATCTTCTTTCCTTTTTTCTTCCTCTCTGCACTTTTCTCCTCCTTCCTCAACCCTTTCTTGCCAATTTCTTTTTTCCTTTCTACATTTTCGTGGTTCCATCCCGACTTTCCGTCCTTGCTTTTTTTCCACCTCTTTTCTGCCTTTCAACTTTCCATCGTTTCCTCTTTTTATTCTTTCATCCCTTTCTTCCTCTCTCGTTTCCCTCCTTCATTTGTTCCTTCCCTTTCTCTTTCTTCCTTCTTTTCTCCATACTTTTAGGTCTTTTTCACTCCTTCCTACCTTTCCTACTTCCCCCCATTCTTTTTTTCCTTCCATCCTCCCTTCCTTTCTCCATTTTCCTACTTCGTCTCTCCCTTCTTTTCCTCTCATCCTCCCTTCCTTTCCCCATCTACTTTCTTCCTCCCCTCCTTTCTGCGTTTCGTTCTTTCCGCATCCTTCCTACATCCTTCCTTCCTACCCTTTTTCCTATTTACTTTCCAACTTTATTTCCTTCACATCCTAATTTTTGGTCAACTCCACACCGTCAGTGGCTTGGAAATACCTGCTTCAGCCTCCCCCCCTCCTCCACCTACTCCCGTATTACCTGATTGGTCCAGCTTCTCTATCTGTTTTTTCTTTTCCCCAGGTGTTCAAATTTCATCACTTTTTGCTCGACTTTATTTTTTCGTTTTTTTTTGTGTGTGTGGAGAGACCGGCTCTTTTATCTGGGGCTTGATTTTTTTTTGTTTTGTGCTATTTTGTTGTGTGTGTTTTAGGGTTGCTTTGTTTTCTGCTTTTTGTGTTGTTTTTTTCTGCCATTCATGCTGTTTTATTGTATTTTGTGCTTTCTTTCCTTTTATGCAGCTTCCGCCTTCCTGTTTTTCGCTCTGATTGTCTTTTATTCTTTTACTTTTTTTCCCTAAATTTGTTATGTCTAGTCTTCTCACCTGGCTTGTCTCACCTGCAGCTTTTATGTTATATCCTGATCTTTTTCTGTCCCTCATTTGCCCTGTATTCCCGTCACAGATTTCGTCTGTTCCGATGTTTGATCTTTAGAGTAGTCATGTTTGAACTCTTTTCTCAAACGGGTTACGTTCCAGAATATTCTAGTACAAATTTCGATATTAAAATAATTTCGTAGCAAAGTAAATTTACCTCTGAATAATCTTTTTTTTTTTTTTTTTTTTTTTTTTTTTTTACATTGCGGCTTATTGCGCCGGTAGCCTTCTTCCCGGTGGATCCTGATTGTCGGTCCAAGGCTTCTTTCCGGTGGGTCCTGATGGTCGGCCCAGCCCGTTCTGGCGCAGGCGAGTGTTTATAGTGGCGCCATCTTGCATTGGCTCATGCTGCCCTCCCAGAGCTCATCTTTGATCCTGGAATCTAGAGTCCGGGTTGATAGGTGGTCTTCTGGACAGCATGTGGGTAGTTTTAAGCCACTCGGCGGCGGCTGAAAAATCCCAGCTTGGTGGCACCGGGCGGGGATTGAACTCGCGTCCTCCTGAACACGGGGCCGTTACTATGACGACTCAGCCACCGCCTCCCCAATCTACACTGTAAGTCTTGATTTGACACTGATTCAAATTTCTAGTAATAATTCAAGTGTTCATAGCGATTCACAATATTCCCAACAGCCCACGGAAAACGATCTCAGGATTCATGGTGGAAGAGTAGAGTTTCAACGAAAATATTCTATGCTTCCCGGCAGCTTTTGCTCTGGCTGATATAGATTATGCAGAGCCAATTTTCCTTTCCTACGGAAATATTTTATAAACCTAAATCAGATAAAATATAAAGGAAAAACTTACTTCATGAAACCCCATTATATGTGTGCCTTTACTTCTGTGGCGAGATCAGGAGGACCCTAGCAAGGTACGATATTAGAACAAGCAGGTGAAGGTAACGAGGCTGTGATGGTTGAAGAACTGAGAGGTATTAGTGAGGCAACAGATGTCTCCGAGAGGCTAGGATGAGTTCATTGCATTTCGTGACGAACATAATTGTCTTTAGCTACAGAGGTCTTGCAGTAGAGAGTAGCGTGGATTTGTATTCTTAATTAGGAAAAAAACTAGAATGAAATGTAAAGTACGTTTTCAGCATCAACAAAAAGAGTGCCAGGAATCATAACCAAGCAAAACAAAATTTACGAACTTAAATTACTTCAGGCTTATGCACCAACATGGACCTAAAACAACGGTGAATTATAAAAAAAGAGATCTGAGAGGATGTGAAAGTAACACTAAACAAGCATCAGCACACTTTTTAATAGTCATGAGAGACTTTAACAGAGAGGCAACCCAGGCGGAGAAGGATGGAGTTCACTTTCATGAGAGAGAGAGAGAGAGAGAGAGAGAGAGACACAGAGAGACCTTTGTCCTGCAGTAGACTAGTAATGGCTGATGATGATGATGACTACTTACGTCAGTGAGTAAAAAATCTCGGGCTCATTACCTCAGTGGGAGGCTTTGTGTCCTTGTTATTGCCTTCGTCTTCTTTAGAGCGAAAAAATATGGACGAAAACTGGGACTGCAAAAAAAAAAAAATATACCGTACTGCACCTGTCAATGGCTTCCTGTTGTGATATTTATAAACGTCTGTGTAGGGGATTCTTTTCAGGATAATATTTCTTTGAACCCTGTACTACCTCGCACTATACTTCTTGACAGGCGAAAACAAGGGAGAAGCATCCGTTATCGAGCTCGCAGTGACACGCCGATCTTGTATTTATGAACGTCTGAATAAGGGATCTTTTCCGTCGACCATGCAAGCGTCGCCGAGGGAGAGGGAGGCAAGGGGAAGGCAGATGAGTCCTGAGCCTTGGAGGGGAAAAAAGAAGCTGGTGGCAGGTCGTTTCCCGGGTGAAGCGCCCGATAAACACAGGAAGGTGGAGAAGAAAGAGGAGGCGGACGTGGAGGAAGAGGAGGAAGGAAAAAGGGAGAAGGGAGAGGAAAAAGGATAGCAGGAGAGGAGATACGAGGAAATGAAGAGCTGGAGGAAGAGGATAATACGGTTTGTTGGAAAAAAGGTAAAAGAAAAAAGAGAAATATAAGAACGAGGCGAAGAAAGAGATAAGGAGAAAAAGCCTCAAGAAGAAAAAGGAGAAGAAAGAGGAACTGGATGGGGAAGAAGGGAGGGAGGAGGAGGAGGAGGATGAGGATGAGGATGAGGAGGAGAAGGAGGAAAAGACAGTAAGAGGAGAGGAGATACGAAGATATGAAGAGTTGGAGGAAGAGGATAATAAAGTCTGGGGGAAAAGAGGTAGAAAAAGACAAAAGAAGAAAGGAGCATAGAAGGAAACAAAGATATGAGGCGAAGAAAGAGATAAAATGAGAAAGGAAAAGAGGCTTAGATAAGAGGGAGAAGAAAGAGGACGTCGGCGAGGAAGAAGAGAGGGAAGAAGAGGAAGGAAAAAGGGAAGGAGGAGGAGGAGGAGGAGGAGGAGAAGGAGGTGGAGGAAAAGGATATCAGTAGAGGAGATACGAGGAAATGAAGAGCTGGAGGAGGCGATAATAAGGTTTGGTGGAAAAAATGAGAAGGAAGCAGACATGGAAACTAACATAAGAATAATGAAGGAAGAAACAAGAATGATATTAAGAGAGACATAGGAAGAAGATAGTCACAGAAAGAGAGAGGAAGGGTAAGGAAGCTGAGAAGTTGGTTAAGATAATGAGGGATCGAAGAAGGAGAAAGAGGAAGATGGGATAAAGGAAGCCGAAGGAGAGGAGAAGACAGTGTGGGTAGTGGCTCAGGGTCGTCGTTTGGTGGGCAGTGTACCGGAAAGCAAGAAGGTCACTCACTCTAATTGGCAGAGAGCAAAGGAAACTGAGGGAAGGAAAAGCTCGCCTCAGCGCTGGCTAAAAGTATATTGTTACAAAACGACCTCCATGGAACGAAAGAGGACTAAGAGCTGGAATAGATTACACTTAAATCTTTCATTGCTCACTGGTGTCTAATTTGTTTTATATCTAAGGAAGATTAAAGAAATTAGACGACGTAAAATCATGTAACTGGAATGATGGAACGTGCGTCAATTCACTAAAAGATTATTATATACAGAGGTGAATAAACAGACACCAGAGAGATATGAATCCTCCTTTTCTTATTAATTAAAAGAACTGAACGAAACATAAAATATTAATGGAATGGAGCTCAGTACAGGCACACTAACTTCCACACCCGCACCGCCGACTCGCGCGGTAACACACCAACAGACGTAGAGCCTAGCAACATCCTGATACAATGCCTGCAGCTGACTTGATAATGTATTAGATATAAGTGATTTCAGCTTCAGTTCATCGACTATGGGGATTACCTGCAGGGGTTGTACGTACCTGCTTGATATTCCCTGCATTTGACGGAATGAGACAGAATGACAGACAGGTATGCAGATAAACTGACAGGCACACGGCTAGACAGGTAGATACATACAGATAGATAGATATATAAAGTCAGTCAGATCGACAGATATGTATATGTATTATGCAAACAACTAATTTTGTTCGAGTTTTTCGTATTCAAACCTTTTCAGTATTATGCGGTTTTCAGTTTCACTTTACCGGATAAATTTATCGGCCAAATATTTGTTTTGTATCGGATCAAAATTACATATATACTATTTAACATTTTTTGTTTATACCGTATTAACAATTTCGTCTGGAAACATACGTACAAAACCAATTCCGGCACTATCAGTAGGAATCATGAAAATTTAGCTTTATTACTGGAACCACTAATACACCTTTTTATCGTGTCATATACGCTGTACTGTAAACTCAACAGATAACATCTTTAATAAACATCCTGGTTGGTGTCACGTTCTTGTTCCATGTTCCAGAAAATGATAAGCTGCGTTGTCCTTGTTGGTCGGCCTCAACATTCACATTTGTAATTTATTCCCGACAACTTAAAAGATCAGCTTGTCGACAATTTCTTTTCCATTCCACGTTCAAGATTTTTTTTCTTTGTCGCCTTTATCCTTTACCTTTCCGCGAAACATATAATGAGCGTGCGGCTTTCTGTCACCTCAAACATAAAACGTTTCCCGTTTTCTAAGAATATCGCTGACGGCGGACGACCTGAGCAGAAAACGGGGGAAGCTGGTTGGCAGTGTTCGTGTCCCCGCGCGCGAAATGATGACATAGAGGCCGGGATGGGAATGGAATAGAAGAGGCGCTAGAATGGAAATTGAGCTGCGATTGGCCGGAATGGGGAAGCTGAGAGGTGGCTAGAACACAAACAAGAGAGATAATAGTGGGAGATTGGTTGTGTTATCTCGCGCTTAGGAACACACACAAACCAGGACAGAAATGGAACAGGAGTGGAGGCAGTGGAATGGGAACCGAACCTTGATTGGCTGATAAGGGAAAGCTAAGAGGTGGCCAGAATACAAAAGACAGGCAAATAAAAGCAGGCTGGTTGTGTTTGCTTCCCCGTGCCAGCAAAATCACGGAGACCAAGGCAGGAATGGCAAAGGAAAACCGGCTCTGCAATAGGAAATGACCGGTGATTGGCAGAAAAGGGAATACTGAGAGGTGGAGGTAGAGGCGGTGTTCGAGTGGGAATGAAGACGGAATTGGGAACAGGGAGTGACTTGGAATAGGGTGAGGGTGGGAATGAGTGAGGTATCTGCGTGTCTCAGTCAAAAAGGGAGTCAGTCAAGGGAACAGTAATTCAGTCAGTCAGTCAGTTTGTCAGCCAGTCAGAATTTTTTTACAGTAAAGGAAGCAGCTCAAGGGCAAAAAAACAAAAAAACACACACACACACAAAAAAAAATCACTGCTCCTACCTAAGAAACTATAGATGAGTGGTCAAAAGAGAGGTCAGTTTCAGGTGGAGAGGTGGCTTGATACTCTCCTCTCAGTGTGTTAGTTAGTCAGTCTATAAAACAGTATTCAGGCTGTATCAAATTTAGCGTTAGTTACTGATTTGCTTTTCTCTCCTTTCCATCTTTTACTCGTTCATCTATTCATTAATTTTGTCATTTATTTTGTCGTTTACTTATTATATTAGTTCACTACTTCATAATAATTGTATTCAGTCCATGTTACTCTCGTGCAATAAAACTCCAAATCAACCATTCCCTCATGTAATCAGTCAGTCAGTCCGGCAGTCGATCACTTAGTAGGTATTTTACGTTGTTACTATATATTGTGGTACGTTGTTCTACCACACACGTCCGTCAGTCAGTCAGCCAGCCAGCCAGTCAGTCAGCCGGTCAGTCTTTTTATCAGTTGAGGTTTGTTTAGAAGATTTTTTTTAACGTGTTCTCCTATAGCGCCGGTAGGCTTTCTTCAGGGGCCTGGTGGTCGGCCCAAGCCCATCATAGCGCAGGCAATTTTTATAGTGGCGCCATCTATTCTTGGCTCATGCTTCCCCCCGGAACTCATTCTTGATTCACTTGGACGGTTTCGTCTAGAGTCCGGGTTGATGGGTGGTCTTCAGGACAGCATGTGGGTAGTCTTAGGCCACTCGGCGGTGACTGAAAAATCCCAGGTGGTAGCGTGGGGATTCGAACCCGCGTCGTCCAGCACGCGGTGAATGCAGGGCCCGCTCGCTAACCACTCAGCCACCGCCTACCCAATATATTGTAGGGTAGGATTTATATTGTATTATGTATGTAATCTGGAATAATCTGGGATGATATTGGTTAATTATTCAAGTTCATTTTGTCATGCATTTATATGGTGGTCTCGCTATTCATTTTGTTGGTTATTAATTTATTCATGCATTCAGCTTTTCAGTCGATCAGTCAGTTAAACATAGAAGCAATCACCCACTTGATATATCAGTCAGCTCATTTTTTTCAGTCAGTCAGTCTGTCAGGCAGGCAGTCACTGTCAGTCAGTCAGTCAATAGGTCAGTCGGTCAGTCAGTCAATGAGTCAGTCACTCAGTTAATAGGTCAGTCTGTCAATAAGTATCAATAAGTCAGTCAGTCAGTAAATAAGTCAGTCAGTCAATCAGTCAGTAAATAAGTCATTCAGTCAGTCATTCAGTCGTTCAGTCATTCAGTCGTTGTCATTCATCCATTCAGTCGGTCAGTCAGTAAATAAGTCATTCAGTCGTTCAGTCATTCAGTCGTTCAGTCATTCATTCATTCAGTCGGTCAGTCAGTCAGTCAACAGGGTAATCATTTAGTCAATAGGCCAGTCGGGCAGTTAGTCAAAAAGTCAGTCGCTCAGTCAATAGGTCAGTCAGTCAGTCAGCCAGTCAGCTGACTGACTGACGAGCCAATGCTCGTTTCGTGGCAAATCATATTTACTTTTCCATTTTCACGTTCACTGTTCCGATTAGTTGTTCCCAAAATACGTCATTCGTGTTTGCTGTACACACGATGCTCATTTGTTTGTTTGCTGCCGTTGTTTACATCGTCACCATGATATTATACGAGTAAAATTGAGCCTTTCCTAGTTTGTGCAACAGGGAATATATAATCAACCTGCGTTGTTAGAATTAGTGCATTGGAGGGTAAAGAACAGCAGCGAAGGAAAGCAGGAGTAAAGAAAACGGTGGTGCTGAGAATAACAAGGGGGTGCTAATGTATTCCGATGATAGTGGCCAAGAAAAGCAGATTTAAAAAAACGGTGGTGCTGAGAATAACAAGGGGATGCTAATGTATTCCGGTGATAGGGGCCATTCATTCTAGACGACCAACCGAAACTTTGTAATAGGAGTCCCCAGCTTATAATTTTTTTGCTGCTTCATGTTGGAGTTTTTTTTTGTCGTATGTCCGTATATGTGTCACGAATACCTGTAATAATATCATGTGAGTTTGTGTCCGTGTGCTTTTTTGTGTGTGTGCGGGCGTGGTTTTCTGTCATTGCCTGTCTTTCTCTTTCTGCACATAAGCGTTGCTCCTCCTCTACAACCCCCCCCCCACACACACACACACACACGCACACGCACGCAATCACCCCCACACACTTCCCTCTCTGAGATAAGAAAACTTTTCCCTTCTGTTCCCCTTAGCGTCAGTCCTCTTCCTCCTGCCTTTTCCTTTCTTTCTTTCTATAATTATAATTTATCCACGGTGGAGAGAGAGAGAGAGAGAGAGAGAGAGAGAGAGTTTAAAAACTTTCACTCACAAACAGTATCTACATTTGTGAAGAAAACTCAACTTCCGGAACCTAATCATTGCCCTCAATAACCAAGAGATCTTAATACTTGCAAGAATATTTATTTACAATGTTCACGTGTAATTGTCATAGAAATGTGAGGCAAGCTCTTAATGTTTTCGGGAATGTATTTATGAACTGTAAGGGAAAGTCGACGATAGAGAATGAACGAAGGCACTGGACATTAGATTCTTGGGTCACGCACTCTTTCACTATCCCGGAAGTAGAGTTCAGAAGAGTGGCCATTATTCTCTCTCTCTCTCTCTCTCTCTCTCTCTCTCTCTCTCTCTTTTATCACCCTATCTCTCTATTTTCTATCCAGCCGTATCGTTTCCATTCTTTCCGCCATTTTTTTGCCTTTCTCTATTTTTTGTTCTCTCTATTCACTTTCTTCCTTTTCTTTTCTTTTTCTTCTTTAGGTACTTTTCCTACTTCCTCATCACCATACTTTTTTTCCTTCCACCTTCGCCC
>NC_066552.1:6789123-6814123 GCF_024679095.1 Eriocheir sinensis
CCGCGAGAAGTTACGATAACAATGTAAACGCGATGAAAACAGTTTTGCTTAAGTGAACACCACAATGCACGCGGGGAAAGGATGACGGAAGTAAATAAATATAAGTGGAATAATAACTAAATAAAAATATAAATGGAATGGCTTTTCAACTTCAACAAGAACTTACCATACCACTGTCCACACGATTAACTTAGCTTTACACAATAATAAACACTATGATGGGGAAAGGGAAAAAAATGTCTTGAATAAATAAGGGAAACTAATAGAGGCACTTTGCACCTCGACGAAAGCTAATACGATAGTGTTTTATGGATGATGAAGATAGAGGTTTGCTAAATAAGTGAGCGCCGCAACTCACAAAGGAAAACAATGGCGGTAAAGAAGGCAAACTAAGGGAAGGGCGCCATCCCTCCGCGAGAACTTATAGCTTTGCAAATACAGACAAGACAGTGTAAGCTTAGCACCTGAAAACAAAGATACACAAGGGAAACTAAAGTAAATTAAGTGTTTTTTGAAGCAGTGAACGACGCCATATTGCAGGCTGGGATGAAATTGGAGCTTGTTAAATGGAAAAGGGAAACGTTACGAGAAATAGACGAGTAAGCAAACGAGAGGGTAAAAGAGAAATAGTTTAAACATGATCGTTAATATTAATGCATCATAATGTGTGGAGCGAAGCCAAACAAGCAAGATAATGGGATAAGACTCCAGCAAATGCAGTAGTGAGGAAGAAAGGATGAGGAACTGAATACTGCAAGGAAATATAACATAAATGAGATGCTATATTATTGAAAGTAGATATAGAAGTTATAAAGGCAAAGAGATGAATGGGAAATGATAAAATATTAATAAACACTTGAAATAAATATGAAAAAGTAGATATAAAGAGAAAAAAAAGGTAACGAGATGTGTCCGGAATGATGAAATATAAATAAACGCTTGAAATAAATATGGAAAAAAAGTAGATACGAAGAGAAAAAGGCAACGAGATGAGTAGAAAGTGATAGAATATAAACAAACACTTGAAATACATATAAAAAATTCTGCAAACAATAGTAGAAATAAATAACCTACCCTCACATGACCCAGATAAAAGCAGACGAGATGCTGGGAGATAAATGCAATAAACTCATAAGGCTCAAAACACTCTATGCATTAAACAAGAGCGTGAATGGAGCGCAATGAATAAAGCTCAGCACTCGAGGATTCATGAAATAAATAAAAAGGAATATACCTGAACTGACGCCACATGTTTGTACACCTGTCACAAGCCATAGGGGGAATAGAGAGGGGATATAGGGAAAGGAGATAACAGGTGAGAGGAGGAGAGGAGAGGGGAGGGGAAGGGGAGGTAGCATGTAGGAGGAATGGGATAGGAAGGGAAAAGACAAGTGGGAGAGAGGAATAATAAAGGGAAAGGACAGGTAGGGGGAGGAAAGAGGGAGGGAAAATAGAAAGGGGGTGGAGAAGGAGAGGGAACAGTATGGGACGAAAAAGGAAAATGGGAGAACCAGTTGAAAGGGAAGGGAAGAAGGGGACATAAAAGGGAGGAGGAGAAGGAGAAAGATGGTATTGAAGGGGACTGTACTAAGGGGAGGAAGGAAAACGAGTAAGTGAATAGATGAAAAGGAAAAGGATGAGAGGGTAGTGAATTGATGAATAGGAGGAACAGAAAGGGAGAAAGGAAGGAAACAGTGAGGGAGAGGAAAGTAGTTGCAGGAGAAAGGGAAAGGGACTAGAGGAAGGAAGATATGAAGTCAGATGGATAGGACAGGAGGCTTTAGGAAGGGGACAGGCAGGAGTACATAGGTAAGGGAGAAGGCCCAGGTAGAGAGGCCCAGGTGGAGATGAATGGCGCAGGTGAATAAAAGCGAAAGAAAGGGTATGACAGAGTGCCGGTCAGACTACGCTATGGACTGTAATGCTTTGAAAGGGAAACCGTCGGCCGGAGAGGAATGGGAATGCTGGAGAGCTGGAATTGAGTCCAGAGAGAGAGAGAGAGAGAGAGAGAGAGAGAGAGAGAGAGAGAGAGAGAGAGAGATTGAAAGTGACATGTTGATAGACAGACCGCTAGAGAACAGATAAGCCCCCCCCCCCAAAAAAAAAAAATAAGCATAGCCATTCAATTCTTCCCACGTGCGACAAGAAAGGTGACGTTTTTCTGCCTTTTCATAAGTGGCGGTTTTTCTACCTTTTCATAAGTGGCGGTTTTTCTACCTTTTCATAAGTGGCGGTTTCTTTGGCGGCAATATTGTTTCGTTCTTCGAGGAAATTGTTCGCTCGCCTTGACAAAAAAAAAATAATACAAATGTTTACAGCGTCTTACTATTTTTTTTTTTTTAGGTTTTGTTTAGAGTTTGCTATCATTTCTATTTCTGTGACTCGTGTTGTGAAAGGGAAACTTGAAAGATTAAAAGGCAAAGATACTTATTATTTTCCTGTTATTGTTTATGTGTTAGTTTCAGAAAATGTAAAGGTAGAAATGAACAAGTGAAATGCTGTTTGATAATATTTATTTTTCGATATAATCAAGGTTTGGTATCACATGTTCTATTGTCACGTGTTGTCTTGGTTATATATGAGATGCTTTGCTGTCATTTTATCATTGAAGTAATGCGTAAATTGTGGAGTTATTGTCTTTTTTGTAATTTTTTGTTATTGCGATCTGTGTGTGTGTGGTAATCAAGGTTTGGTATCATGTTCTGTTGTCACGTGTTGTCTTGGTTATATATGAAATGCTTTGCTGTCATTTTATCGTTGAAGTAATGTGTAAATTGTGGAGTTATTGTCTTTTTTTGTTATTTTTTTGTTATTGTGATCTACGTGTGTGTAGTCTTGTGTGTGCGTGTGTATGTGTATGTGCGTACAGTTCTCATTTTGCTCCTAACTATCTCTTTCGCTTTCCTGCTTACTGCCCTTCCTTCATTTACTTTTATTACTTCTCTTTGTCTTCCTTCCTAATATGACTTCCTTTTCTCCCCCTCTCTCCTTCGCTTTCTCATGCTCTTACTTCGTTTTCTCTCTCTCTCTCTCTCTCTCTCCAGCAATTATTACATGAAACTTTTATTAGAACGAGAGAGAGAGAGAGAGAGAGAGAGAGAGAGAGAGAGAGAGAGAGAGAGAGAGAGAGAGAGAGAGAGAGAGAGAGAGAGAGAGAGTTAATTTAGTAGGAAACAAAATATTTATCTTTAAAAATATATTAATACTACAATACAGCAGTACCATTTTTATTTTAGTATCTTCTTCCTTTCCTCTTCTTATTTATGTTTTCCTCCTCCTCCTCCTCCTCCTCCTCCTCCTCACCCCCACCCGTATGTAATCACGTCTCATATTTTATAACTTAATAAATTTTCAGGTGAGCGCCAGGTGTTTGATAAGCCGCGGCCTCGCTAGGGATATAAGTTCATTAGCAGGTGATTCCCAGGGTGACGGAGGCAGCCTCTCCACTTTCCTACCTGTGAATAAGCGGGCAGGTGTTGGGGGAGACGCAGTCATTTACGCTCCACTTTTTGTTTTGTTTTGTTGTGCTATTTTCTGTTTTATTGTCTCGTTTTGTTGTTTTTCTTTGCGTTTTCTTTTGTCGTTTTAATTTTCCCTCGTTTTTCATTCACGGTCCACTTTATTTCTTGTTTTTTTGTTGTTTTGTTGTTTTTATTTTCTGTTTTGTTGTTGTTTTTGCGTTTTCTCTTGTCGTTTTCCTTTTCTTTCGTCTTTCATTCACGGTCCGTTTTATTTCTTGTTTTTTTTTAGTTGTTTTGTTATTTTCTGTTATTGTCTCGTTTTGTTGTTTTTCTTTGCGTTTTCTCTTGTCGTTTTCCTTTTCTCTCGTTTTTCATTCACGGTCCACTTTATTTCTTTTTTATTGTTTTCTCTTTGTTTTATGGTCTTTTTTTTTATTTTGTTAGGTTTTCTTTTGTGTTTTTTGTTTTCTTTCACTTTTCACTCACTGTCCACCTTGTTTTTTGTTGTTTTCTTTTGTTATTTTCTGTAGTATTGTCTTTTTTGTTGTGTTCCTTGCCTTTTCCTTTCTCGTTTTCCTCTTCTCCTCCCTCTTGTTCGTCTTTTCATCATGATTATCTTGTTTTCATTCACTGTCTGCTTTATTTCTTGTTTTCTCTTGTTATTTTCTGTTTTATTGTCTTGTTGTATTGTTTTCTCGTCATTTTCCTTTTCTCTTTCTTCTGTTTCGTCTTTTACTTACGGTTAACTTGTATATTGTCCTGAATTGTGGCGTTTTGTTAATTTTCACGATATTTTTTTAACGTTTATTTACTTTGCTATTATTATATTAAGTTTATTTTGGTTCGTTTTAAGAATATTCTGCGTGCCTTATATCGTGTGTGTACATAATGATTTAATTTGGCCTACTTTTATCATACATCTGCCGCGCTATCGTTCACTCTCTGCCGCAATTACCGTGCGATATATTACGAAAAGAAAAATTCACACACGACCAACATCCGGGAGCCACGCGAGAATATTACACACGCGGATAATTTATTGGAGCAAAATAAATCTTAAGATATTGAAGAGAGAGGTGAAGGCAAAGGAGGAGGAGGAGGAGGAGGAGGAGGATGTAAGAGGAGGAGGAGGAGGAGGAGGAGGAAGAGGAGGAGGACGAGGAATAATAATAAGAAGAAAGAAAAGAAGAAGCAGTAGAAATCATGGAACTTGTGACATGAGAATAAAAAAAAATACTGTGAATTGAGACGAAGAAAATATATAAAAACAAAAAAAAGAAGTTACTGATAACGATGTAAAGGAGGAAGAGGAGAAGAAAGAAAGAAGTGAAGAAGGAGGAGGAGAAGGAGAAAGAGGAAGAGGAGGAAAAAGAGAGAAGGGAGGGAATACGTAGAAAAAGGAGGAGGATAAAGAGAAGAAGAAAAATAATAAGAAAAAGAAAACAGGTCAAGTGGTGGGTGATAACGATGTAGAGAAGTAGAGGGAGTAAGAGGGAGAACTGAGGCCTAGTAGAAGATGGAACGCCTTTCTGAACCGTCGATAATGCTGTGGCTAAGGATGGATGACGATGGGAAGGCGAGGGGGAAGAGGGAGTGACCTTCGCCCTCGATTTTCCCCCCCTGTCACTCTTGATGTACTGGACGAAGAGTAAAGAAAAAAATCGTGCTTAGACTTCTCCTCGGCCGCAAAAGTCTTCATTATGAGAAAACCGCCAACAATGGAAACGCGAGAGAAATGAGGAGTCTGCCATATCAAAACAAGGTAGAAAGGAATGTTGCAAAGAAAATTACTCACTTCATCCTCTCTATTCAGGTACAGCAAAATTATTAATCGTAAAAAAGGTTGGAATTCTAGGTCGCAGTATTCCTCATTGTGAAGGAAGTTATATTCAAAGAACTACAAAGAAAAACAGCGTATCTCCTGAGAATGTTGAAGAAAGGAATGCCTCAAAAGAAAGTTGTCTGTTGTGAAGGAAACCGTAACACAAACAGTAAAGAGAGACAAGCTACTGACGTCATTGGGTCATAGGTATAAATACAAAGAAATATTGTTTAGAGTTTTGAAAAAGGAAAGGCATACGAAGTCATAACAAAGAAGAAAGGAATGGTTTAAAGAGAAGGCGTTGTCCTGGGAGGAATATATCGTCAAAGAAGTAATAATATAGAAAACAAAATAAGCGTAGTTTAAGGAAGGAACGAATGGCTGGAATAAAATATGTCATGGAAGTAAATTTGTCACGAAGTTAATAAAGAAAGGAAAGAAAAGTGCGTCATTGCGTGAATAAAGTAGCGATAAAGGTCGGAAAGTTTATTAATAGTTTTGCAAGGATGTGATCTAAAAATAAGATAGATAAATGGTTCAAATTAAAGAATATCATAGAAAAAAATCAGTGGTTGTATATTAAAAGTGAAGAAAATGTAAAATAAAGGGGTAAAAGGAAAAGTCTTCAGGGCAAGGCAGACGCGTTTAAAACAGGTGAAAGAAAGTAAACTGCACCTGGCTACATAATGATGCTCGCTTCTTTTTCCCGGACGAAACTTAGCGACAGGTAATTGCAGTAGAATAATACACCTTAACACACCTGGCGCAGTTTTCCTTTTTATTTGTCTTTTTGTTTATTTAATATTTCTTCATATTTATGTAATCATATTTATTCACTTATTGATGTTTGTCATATTAATTTATCACGCCGTGGCACCTCTTACAACCTTTCTCCATTTGCACTTTTAACACACCTTGGGCAGTTTTTTTACTAGTCGTTTTGTTTATTCAATATTTGTTCATATTTATTGAATCATATTTACTCACTTATTGATGTTTGTCATATTAATGGATCTCTCCGTGGCACCTTTTACAACCTCTCCATTTGCATTTTTTTTTAGTTCATTGTTTTTCACTGCTGCCTATTCAACGCATTACTTTTTTCTTATCGATACACCTGTGAATATTTCTAATGCCTTCACCATCTTCAACGAGCAATGAGGAGCACCGATTTTGCCATGATGTTCTGGTTGGCCTCTTGTCATGCGGGGCCACGTTCTTGCAGTTAATTTTCACGACCGATTGTTTTCTCTTTGTCATTCTCGTTCATTTTCTCTTATCGATCCGTCGGTTAAGATTTTTCACGAATTCGCCATCCTTAACAAGAATCGAAGAGCTCTGTGCGTGCGCCTTGACGGTCTGGTGTCCTTGTCATGTGGGGCCACGTTCATGTAGTTCATTTCTTTTCTCTTTGTCATTCTTGTTTTTTTCTCTTGTCGATCCACCGGTTAAGACTTTTCACGAATTCGCCATCTTTAACGAGAATCGGGGAGCTCTGTGCGTGTCTTGATGGTCTGGTTGCCTTGTCATGCGGGGCCACGTTCATGCAGTTTGTCTTGATGCTGAGATAAGCGGCAGGTGTGTGTCAGACGCTTAATCGACGCGTCTTGGAGCATCCCCGGTAATGGCCCGGCACAGCTGTCTAATTGGACGTGACTAATTGGCTCGCACACGTTATATCGCGCCGAGAGTTGTCATTTATCCCGCCGCCGCCTTCGTGCCCACGGCGGCGTCTGTTACGGTGTACGTCGCGTCACTCATAAAGGAATGGTGTCATGGGGCTTAGAGTGACGGAACGTACCTCTTAGTCAGGCGAGTGTACCCAGATTTATATGTCCATGAAAGAGCCTCAATGAAAAGTAGAATAAACTGATATAGACCTAAACAGAGTCTCCTACATGAGCAGACATGGATATCAAGAAAAAATAAAGAAAAAAAATATATAAAGAACCAGACCGAGTCCTTTCTTTGAACAGACTAAGATATGAAAAATAAGGCTTGGCAGCAAAGTATGAAGAAGAGTAAAAGAAGGGAGGGACAAAAACAACGTGATCATGCTTTCTCTTATACCTCAGTGTGTCTTTAGGTCAAGGGCTCTCTTGTCTTTTACTCTCACTTTCCGCCATAGAAACTGTTGCTCCTTCCTCTCCTCTGCATGGAAAAAATTGGGCGGCTTTTCCGATAACATACGCCCCTGTCCACCCAGCAGTGAATGGATACCAGGTATTAATCGGGGGTTGTGTCCCGTCTCCTGGGATCTGTTCCCTTCTGTAATTCCTTCTCCTTCTGTCTCTCCGGCATATGACCACAGATGTTGCGCCGACTAAACGAAACTTTCCAACCTTTTCCTCTCCTCTGCACCTTCCTTGATCCTTTATCCCTTCAGTGGCGACAAAGTTGTTTAAATGGAACAGGAATCTATCGCCACACAGCTATTATAAAAAAATCATTCATGTATATCCTGTGTCAGATGATAATTCCCCAAAATTTATATGACAGACGAGGATACCGAATGTGATTAACGAAGATTACAATTTAGTTTTTATCTGAATATGATTGTAGTTCAAAAATTGTCGTGTGTCGGCTTGTACTTCAACCTTTTCCTGCTGGATCTAGGTCAAAGAGGGTCACGTCCTGCTCTTGGCTCTTGAGTTTTGTATTTTCTCGCCCGCTGCTCGATCGTCGTGTAGCGTCGCCCTGGTGATGGAGCTGAGGGATGAAACGCCTCGTATCAAACATTTTAAGACCATAACACACCTTTTTAATTCTCTCTTGTCTTATTGTCTTATCCTTTTGTCTTTTACCTTATTCTATTCTTATTATTATTTTCTTTCATGTCTTTTCTATTGTCCGATATATTTCCTGTTGTTTCAGTGTCTTATTCAATGGCCTTGTCTTTTGTCTGATCCTGTTGTCTTAATCGTATGTCTTATTCTGTTGCCTTATGTTACATTTCCTATTGTCTTTTTGTCTTAGGATCCTTAGTTGTTTCAAATGGGTAATGCTAAATAATAATAATAATAATAATAATAATAATAATAATAATAATAATAATAATAATAATAATAATAATAATAATAATAATAATAATAATAATAATAATAATAATAATAATAATAATAATAGTAATAATATCATTAATAATATCAGTAATGTGAGCTAGTTTTTTTTTATATTTTTATCTTTGACTTTCCATTTTTTGATCCATTCAATTTTTTATTCATTTATTTCCTGTCACGGGGACGGCTCGCCCTTTTTTTATATGAATGTTGTAAAAAACGTTACGTGGCGTTACTCCACTATTACTTTTTTTAGCGCGTTATATAATTTTTTACTCATTTATTTTCTGTCACGGTCAACGCTCGGGAAGGGCTTTTTTTATACATGTAGAAAATTTTACGCGGCGTTTCATCTGCATGCGGCCTTTCCTTCCCCGGCCGTTGATTAAGTAATTTTCGGGATGTCACCCCCCTCGTGCCCCTCCCCTCCCCCTCCCCTCCCTTGCCCTCCCTGTAACCTCTGTCTTTCTAAAAATTTTACACTCTTCGTACTCTCTGCCTCACCCTCCCTCTCCCCTTCCTCTCCCATTCTCTTCTTCCACCTTCATCCCGTCCCTTTCCACCTCCTCCTCCTCCTCCTTTCTATCTATTCTTAACTTTCCTTCCCCCTCCTCTTCCTCCTCCTCCTCCTCCTCCTTCCCATGTTTTACGCTAAAATCTAACGTCCTCTTCCTTCCCTCTCTCCTCCCTCTATTCTTTCTCTACTTAGCCGTTCAAATCCCCTTCCCCGCCGTCTTCTCTCCTACCCCTAACCATTTCTTTCCTCTCCTTTCTTTTTCCTTCCTCTCCTCTGCACCTACTCTCACCCTTCTCTCCACTCCTTTTGTTTCCGTATTCTTTCCTCTATGCATTAGTCTACTCTCCCCTCTTCTTTTTCTCCCTCCTTTCACCCCTCTTCACGTACTCTCCCCCTTCTCTTCACTCGCGTCTCCATATTCCTTCCCCTATCGACTTTTCCGCTCCTCCTCTTACTTGTCCTTTCCTTCCCATTCTCCTCCTCTCCGTGTGTTGGGGAGCATCGAGGTACACTCAAAGCTGCTCAAGAGACGCGCCCTGTAAGCCAACTTTGTCTATTATGCTTCACCTTAAAGCCAAACTCTCCCCTCTGCCTCCTTAAGCCCTAAAAGCAAACTTCTCTCCTCCCGCCCGCCGCTCCGCCTAAGAGCAAACAGACGCACATTTTTCTCTGCCTTATTATGAATGAAAACAACCCAACCTCCTTCCGCCCCGTCCTTCCTTCCTTCTCCTGCCCCGAGCAAAAGTTATCCCTCACTCGGGTTTTCTTAAGTGCTGGACTCTTTTATCCTTTTGTTCAGCGTTTGATAAGCTTTATTGGGGGTCCCTTTCTTATTTTCTTTTCGTGTTTTATTCCTCTATTCATTGTAATCATTAGTTCCAAGGTTTTTTGTTGAGCGGGTTGATTGTTCTGTGCTTTTGTGTTACATATAAGTTATTTTTTTCGGGGCCTAGCTGAAGGGGCTAATGTGGATGTCAAACTATCTGTGGAGGAAAGTTCAACGTGTAGTTTTGATAAGTAAATAATTTGAGTGTTCGGTATTTCAAGCACTTTACGGAGACAAACTTTTCTTCTCGAGGTCTGATTCTTCCTTCCTTCCGTAGCTGGTACCAGTGTTTTGTTTGTCTTTTGTTTTCGAACCTACTCATATTTCGGCCACCTCTTCCTTCTCCTCCTGCCTAGTGTCTCGCTCCATCACCCTTCACTTTGAATATTGAGTCTTTCCTTTCAGTTCGACAAGGGGAAACTTACCTGACTGACTACTTTAACTAACTCTTTACCTGACTCCTTTACTTCAGTGCTACCTTCCTTCTCCTCCTTCTCACGCTTGGCTGATTATCTTTCTTGAGTCTTCATTTTCCTCTTAACCCAACTCCTGCCAACCCTTTCGTTTCATCCTTAATATATCTTTTACCCTGCTCGTCATCCCCTTAAACCCAACTTTCTTATGGCTTTCTTGACTCGTATGATTTTCTCCACCCAGTCTCTTCTCAGATTAAGTTTATATATATAATTTTCGTAGCAGCAGACTGATAATCCTTTTGGCTTCCCCGTCAGCTCCAAGATTACGCGCTTTAACCTTTGTTCTTCACCGACTTTCCAACTTTCCTCGTTTTGTGTGATTTAAAAATGGCTTGCCCTTCCCTTTCTTCGCTCTGATCTTCCATGTTTTTCTTCGTTATTTTTCTTTTCCCTTAGTTTTTTAATCTTTTCGTAGTCCTCCTCCTCGTCCTTATCCTCCTCTCCTCTCCTCTCCTCTCCTCTTCTCTTCTTTTCTTTTTTCTTTTCTCTTCTCTTCTCTTTTCTTCTCTTCTCCCCTTTCCTCTCCTCTCCTCTCCTCAGCTCACCACCTCCTCCTGTTCCTCCTCCTCCTCCTCCTCCTCCTCCTCCTCCTCCTCCTCCTCCTCACCTGACTGCCTCACCTGCGGAAACAACACCTGGGTTTCACCTGGGGAACGGTTCTCACATTTACCTGTCGCCACTTTCTCCCTAAGCTGCACGTGATTAGCCGCGCACCTGCCTGGCCGCTCACCTTAACCTGCTCCTCGTCACGTGTCTCCTCAGTTATTCGTGCACGTGTTTTCTTTTTTTCTTTTGTGATTTTGTTTATTGTTTTCTTTGATGTTGTTTTCTTTTCTCTAGTTGTTCGTTTACGTGTTTTCTTTCCTTTGATATCCCGTTTTATTGTTTTGTTTTATGTTATTTTCTTTTCTGACGCACAAACACGCGTCAAATGTACTAGTCTTTGTTTTTTTTCCTTTCATTCTTCTATTGTTTTCTATCTCAGCCTTATTGTTTATCCTCTTTCTTTAACTTTTACTTTTCACCTTCTACTTCCTTCCATTCAACTATCCTCTGCTTCTCTTCTTCTATCTTCTATTTCTTCTACTTCTACTACTACATAACATCCACACTCCCCGTTGCGTTACTTCAGCTTGGCTTTTAATTTCTCTTGTTACTTCATTTTCTTTCACTTTTTCACCTTCCACCACTTCCCTCCTTTCTACCTTCTTCTACTTCTCCTCTTTTACCATCTACTACTTCTACTGCTTCTACATGGCATCCATATCCCTCGTTGCATTTCTTCAGCTTCATCTCTCAATCTTCATTTCTTTTATTCTCATTTTTTTTTACATTCCCGCTACTCCCCACGCACCGCCCACTTACTTACTTGATCTCCGCTAACTTACCACAACTTTTCTCATATGTACGTACCTTCCACATCATCTCACCTGCAGAGTTATTAATATTCCCTCAGATATTTCTCATCAGGTAGTCATTTCCCTCGGGTAGTCAGTTAAAGCATTTTTACTCACTTTTCCCTCTCACTTTCCTTCCATCAGAGTCAGTTTCCCCACTTAGTCACTTCATGCATCTCTACTGTCACTATTTTTACTTGTTTCCCGCACACTTCCCTTCCATTAGGTCCTCTCATCCCTAAAAATCAATTCTGTTGTCTCTACTTCCTCACCTTTTTGCCTTTTTTTCCGTGTCGTTTCCCTTCCATCAGATAGTCACATCCCTGGTAGTTATTTATCGTTCCTGGTAATTACTCCTCACTTTTTTAATCCCTTTCTCTCTCGCATTCTATTCTTTCTCTCTCGCTTCCCTTCTGTCAGACTGTCACTTCCCTCACGTAGTTACTTCAGGCATATCTACTCACATTTCTATCTTTCCCTCCCACACTAACCTTCCACATTCATGGTAGACACTTCAGGCATCTCTACTACTCTTTTTTTTTCTTTTTCCGTCTCGCCTTCTTCCTTTTACCCTTTAACTTTCCATCCATCACTAAGTCACATCCCTGGCAGTCACTTCAGGCATATCAACTCCGTTTATTTTTTACTTTTTTACCTCCCACTTCCCTTCGCTTATTCACATTCCTGGTAGTCACTTCAGTCTCTGTTTTCCTCACTTTTTTCTGTACTTGTTTCCTCGCCCCACACTCACCTGCCTCCGTTGGCGTGGATGGGCTCCTGGTCGTGCAGCCAGGTGATGGGGCCGGGGGGGCGGGGAGGCGCTTGGACCCAGCAGGTGAGAAGCAAACGCGAGCCAGTCTCCACGTACACCTCCGAGGGGCCAGGGATCACCGCGCCCCCCACTGTAGGAAAGAAAAGAGGTGGTGGTTAGGATGCGAGGAGAACATGATGATGAGGTAGAGTAAGGAAAAAATGATGTGGCTTACAAGATAAAAAAAAAAGTAAGAAAAAAAGGGTGGAAGCTATGGGTGCAAGGATAACTGAGGTGTGGTAAGGGAAAATATGTCAAAAGAAAAGAACAAAAGGAAAAAGGAAAAAGGTCAGAAGTGGTTTACAGGACTAATGAATAGAAAAGAGAAAGATGTAAGAAAAAGAGATGGATACGGTGCAAGGAGAACATAATGGTGAGGTAGAATATATATAAAAAGAAAAAAAAATGGAAGAAATAATGATTTGACTCGTTAGTTTATAAAGAATGTTGTGTAGAAACGAAAGAAGTATATTTTTTTGTTCAGCCATAAAAAAACCCACTCCTTGCTGCTATTAAAAGTGAGGAAAAAGAAGAAGTGCAAGAAAAAAGAAAGTTGAGGTAAAAGAAAAATTAAGCTTATGAAGGAAACTCTGCCCGGGGAGGAAAACAATACTGCATAAACCAGCTGACCCGGGGAAGAAAATAGAGGTGAGAGAAGAGAATTACGAAAACAGAAAATCACGAAAAGATAGATATTCAGCCGAGGCACAGTGAACAAAATAAGAAAACTACGTAAAACCAGTAAAATAATGAGCAAGGTATTCGTGGGAGGAAGGGAGGGAAGGAATTAAAGGAAAAGAAAGAGGAATAAGACTTGATAACGGTTGATAAGCGTGAAAAAGGGGAAAAGTTGAAGCGAAGGGATGAAGGGATACATATGTTGAGGGGAATAAGACTTGTAAGGGGGAGAAAAAGGGAAAAAAACGGGATCAAGGAGACGAAGGGAAAAGATATCAGAAGTTACACAAGGGGAAAGGAAAGGGAATAAAACGTGAAGAGGGATAGAAAAGGAAGGAAAAGAAAGAAAGAAAAAGGGGAAAAATTGTATATATCACCCACTAACCGCGATAAAAGCGGACAAGGACCAGTATTCGAAAAAGAACTAAACGTTATTTACGAGTAATGTATCTTTAGTTAGTTGCTGGTTGGAAAAAAAACACTTCTTAATATCACTGAATCCTTTGACATTTTAACACTTCTATTAGATCGCCTCGCATTCTTCTCTTCGTTTGATGAAATATAAAATACTTATCTAAGGGATGAAAGGAAAGATATGCCAGAAACTACACAAAGGGGAGGAAAGGGGAACAAGACCTGAGGAATATTAGAAAACGGGAGGTGGGGAAGGAGAGAAATGATGTCTAAAGGATGAAGGGAAATATAGATGTCTGAAGCTCCACATCTTATTCTCTTCCGTGTTCATCTCCAAACAATATTTCAGTGATTAGTTTTCTTAGCGCGGGGTTAAAGGATTTCCTGTGCGCGGAGGAGCCAGGTGTGAGTGGATTACTTCGTTATGAGCAGGTGTGTGTGTGTGGGGGGGGGGGGGGGTGGAGCGGAGAGTACACCTGGCTTTGCCCTCATGAAAAGTTGTCAAAAATAAAAGAAAAAAAATGACGGAAGAAAGAATTGGAAGGCATTTATATGAATTTTGATTGTTCATGAAAACCTAACCCTTTTTCTTTATACATTTCGTCGCTTTTGTTTTGTTTTTTAGATGTAATTTCGTGCATGTTTTTAAATAAGTCTACCTCTTCTTTTTTTTATTTTTTTACTTCAGGAAGATGGATATTAATTTTTCTAATGTTGACTTTTTTTCTTTTGCAGGAAGGTACGTGCAAATTCCTCCCCCACGGCGCAAGACTCCCGGAGGCGCCCAAGTAAGTATAAAGTAGATCCGGGCAAGTTTTTTTTCTTTTAAAGTCGCGGCGTCCGAAAAATATCGTCTCGCTTTTTCAACACTTTCGAGAAAAATCCCCAAAGTTGAAATTACCCGCCGGAAAACTCTTGTCCGTCTGTGTTCGCTCATCTTTATTTTTCCGGTGCGTGTAATACAGACATGCAGGCTTTTAACACCTTTTAATTTTGGTCAAGCAGATTTGAGTTCTTTTCATTCTTTTTTTCGCACCGGTGTAGCCGTTTGAAATTACTCCCTGTTTCAGAAGACTCCCCCAGTCAGATGAAACTAAGTTCAGTCGACTCCCCGTCACTTGAAACTGGTTTCAGACGACTCCCCACCCGTTTGAAATGACTCAGTAGTCGAATGAACCTTGTTTGAAGTTTTTTGGTGTTTCTGAATCTAACTAGAGTGTTTGACGTTTCGCTTCCCGTTTTCTATATACTTTACTGGTGAAACACCTGTGCAGCTCACCACGGCCTTATCAGGCACTTCCTTGCTACACATAAACGCGGCTCATCGACGCATTTACACCATGGAGTTTTCTATTGAAATGGACGAGGTGGAAGAGTTTCTGCGGTTAAAAAAATATCCAGTGCATGTCGGAAACGACAAGGGGAAAAAAGCAAATTTTTGAAGGAAGTGTCGGGCATTCGTTTTCCAAGACGACTGTCTAAAACTTGTCCATAAGCCGAACAGGAGAGATTTAACAGGTGAGTAGTCTATTCGTGTAGAAACGAAAAGCGAAATGGTGTAATGGCCTATAGTTTAATAATTTTACATATGATTGCAGAAGTTCGCTTCCTTCGAGTGATTAAGGATCGCCAATACCAGCTCGACATTGTGCTGTCACACGCTGTCATATGCCATCACTGGAGAAGAGGACCAACAAGACGTTGTCAGAAGCTTGATATGTGATTTCATTGCCAGCACTGTAAACATCAAAGTTGAATCAATGCGTCAGAATAAAGTGTGGGGAACAACAACAGAGATGTTAGCAGCAGCCAACATGTTCCATGTGAATGTATGTGTGTGGGCAAAGTTCGGTTCTATGCACACATGGCATATACACAGGCCGAAATGCAGAGAAGTAGTAAACGAGTCAGTGTACCTCGACAATAAAGCAGGCAACCATTTTAATGTAGTTATTCGTGTGTAATGTGCACATGATTAGTGATTAGCTTTTGGATGGGAGACATTAATGTACTGTAGTGTGATTACTGATTAGTTTTTGTATGGGAGTCAACATCAATAAATCTTTTTCATCCAATAATGTGAGTCACTTCAACCTGATGGGGAGTCATATGAAACCAGTTTCAGTTGACTGGGAAGTGCTATCGAACTAGTTTCAGTTGACTGGGTCATGAGACTCCGGGAGTCATGTCTAGGGGGAGTATCCTGAAACGTCTACACCGGTAGCCTTTCTTCAGGGCCTGGTGGTCGGCCCAAGCCCGTCATGGCGCAGGCAATTTTTATAGTGGCGCCATTTATTCTTGGCCATTTATTCAGCTTGAAAGACGAAAATAACTCGGGTGAAAGATAGAAATACACTCTAATCATTTGCTACGTTTCGCATTTAACTTGGATTCATGTAACTCACTTTACTCCTTAAGCATTCTGTAATTTTGTGTTTATTGGTTTTCTATGATTTTAAAGTTTTCGTTCTAATCAATCGCCTACAGTTTGAATTGACTTCCTCCTTTGTTTTAAGCTATATGTTCCATAGTCACCTTTATCTTCAGTCTTTGCTACACACCTTTGATAGTATATTCCTTCATCTCCCTCTTTTCGCTTTCACAGTCACCTTAATTTTTAGTCTTCCTTGATTATCTGCTGGGAAGAGACAATCGTAGTTTTGTGTATTTTGCTGCCCAGTGTTCAGTGCGCCATCACCAAGGATTGGCAGGCTATGACGGGAGAGTACAGCTTAGTGTAAAATATTAAACAACTCGTGTTACGCTTTCGGCTAATAATTACTTGCGATATTTGATAACCTGCATGGAGGTAAACGTGTTCTGAGTGACCCTGTTGTGCCGATGTTATTACTCTTCTGTTGACAGGAAGCATGTACTACAATAGCTAATGTTTTGCAGTGTAACTGCTATTGCGCTGGACATATCAAAAGCTTTTGATAGGGTCTGGCACAAATCTTTGCTTTCCAAACCACCTTCCTACGGTTTCTATCCTTCTCTCTGTACCTTTATCTCCAGTTTCCTTTCTGACCGTTCTATTTCTGCTGTGGTAGACGGTCACTGTTCTTCCCCTAAACCTGTTAACAGTGGTGTCCCACAGGGTTCTGTCCTATCTCCCACTCTCTTTCTGTTGTTCTTTGATGATGATCTTTCCAAAACGAACTGTGCTATCCATTCCTACGCCGATGATTCCACTCTGCATTACTCAACTTCTTTTAATAGAAGACCCACACTACAGGAACTTAACGACTCAAGGCTGGAGGCTGCAGAACGCTTAGCCTCAGACCTTACTATTATTTCCGATTGGGGCAAGAGGAACCTGGTGCCCTTCAATGCCTCAAAAACACAGTTTATCCACCTATCCACTCGACACAATCATCCAAACAACTATCCCCTATTCTTTGACAACACCCAGCTATCACCTTTCTCAACACTAAACATCCTCGGCCTATCCTTAACTCAAAATCTCAACTGGAAACTTCATATCTCATCTCTTACTAAATCAGCTTTCTCAAGGCTGGGCGTTCTGTACCGTCTCCGCCAGTTCTCCCCCGCACAATTGCTGTCCATTTACAGGGGCCTTGTCCGCCCTCGTATGGAGTATGCATCTCATGTGTGGAGGGGGGTTCACTCACACAGCTCTCCTTGACAGAGTGGAATCAAAGCCTCTTCGTCTCATCAGCTCTCCTCCTCATACTGATAGTCTTCTACCTCTCAAATTCCGCCGCCATGTTGCCCCTCTATCTTCTATCGATATTTTCATACTGACTGCTCTTCTGAACTTGCTAACTGCATGCCTCCCCTCCTCCCGCGGCCCCGCTGCAAAATACTTTCTACTCATGCTCATCCCTATACTATCCAAACCCCTTATGCAAGAGTTAACCAGCATCTTCATTCTTTCATCCTTCACGCTGGTAAACTCTGGAACAATCTTCCTTCATCTGTATTTCCTCCTGCCTATGACTTGAACTCTTTGAAGAGGAGGGTATCAGGACACCTCTCCTCCCGAAATTGACCTCTGATTTTGAACACTCCTTTAACCTCTGTTCTGGAGCAGTAAGTAGCGGGCCTTTTTTTATTTTTTTCATTACGCCCTTGAACTGTCTCCGTAGCTGTAAAAAAAAAAAAAAAAAAAAAAAAAAAAAGTCCATTGCAGCAGCAGTCTGAATCTCTCTCTGCTTTTATGGTAGAACGCAGCGCCTGTAATGAAGTCTGCCAAGCCTATTCTGTGGCTCGGCCTTTCACTGCCTATTATACTGCTCTTATGGTAAAACGCAGCGCCTGTAATTAAGTCTGCCAAACTCTCCTGTTCTGTGGGTCGGCTTTTCACTGCCTGTTATACACGTTAACTGCCATTGCCTTGCTGCGTGTCCGTGCGCCATCACCGAGCACCACCACAGCGTAGCATCACATTTTGCAGGCTGAGTTTATGCTTTTGCCGAGCATTAAACTCATTCCATGTGATATTAAATTAGTTTCCACCTGATAATTACTCCATCACGGCCATTAACTAAACATGTCCATTTGAAGTGGAAACCATTTTGTGAAGGGAAAAAGAATAACCAGGCTGCAAATTATATTCATGGACTAATTTACTCGAGGCTTAAGGCTGAAAAGTGAACTCTGATTTAGCACATGACAAAAACACACTTTCCGGTACTCGTGTGATACGCGTCCTGTTCTCGTAGTTAATTGAAGGTGTAATTAACACGACGGGGCTGGCTTTTTGAGGTCAGGGGCTTGTGAGATTGCTAATTATGGAGTCTGCCAGGTGTTGGGGGGTGGAGTGGAAGGGGGGGGGGGGTAGCAAAGAGCCCCGCGGAAGACCAGTATCCTGCCTTGAAAGTCATCGAAATATGATCACAGTTTATTCTCCTAGTGACCTAATTTTACCTTTCTCTAATTTACTTTTTAGTGTGTTTAGCCAATCTGACCTTTCTTTTATTTACCTTCGAATGTTTTTTTTTCCATTCATACTTACAATTCATATTTCTTTTCCTTTTTTTTCGTATTTTATTCATGTTTTTATAATTTTCACAACTCCTATTTGTATTTTTTATGTATAAGTAAACTGTTATATTATTTAGCTCATTATAAAATAAAGAACATCATAGATTTATTAGCTTAAGCCTTTTCGATTATATCTACTTAGGAGTGACTGTGTGGCAGTGTTTGAAAGGGATATAATGCCTAAGAGGATTTTTAGCTTTTTATTAACTTCATTATTTTGTTTTATTCAGCAGGGCGAGTGAAAATATGCAAATTATTCGTTAGAGAGGAATGCTGGCTTATCGTAATTATCTTTGTTGTCAGTGGTGGCTCGTCGAAAAGCAGATAAAAGGAATATTAAAGCCTATTTGACAAAGGTAATGACATGATTAATTATTTCCCGGAAGGCTGTTTTCTGTTCTTTTTTTTTATTAATTTCAGCATGTAAAGGGTTTTTGATGTCACGCACGAGGGCACACACACACACACACACACACACACACACACACACACACACACACGGAAAAAAAATACTCGCCACTACAAAAAAAAGTCTTGCGGGAGTTTTCTTTCCTTTGAGCCTGTTCAGTATTTTCTTTTTTTTGTTTTCGTTTTTGCGGAATAAGAGTTTATATTTTGATGTGTTTCTGATGTTGCCTTTTATGTTTTCTTAACGTTTGCTGGTCCGTATGTGTGTGTGTGTGTGTGTGTGTGTGTGTGTGTGTGTAGTGTGTGTGGGTGTCATGTCTGTACTTGTGTGTGTGTGCTCGTGTTATATCTTTCTGTATCTATACATTCTCTCTCTCTCTCTCTCTCTCTCTCTCTCTCTCTCAGAACACTTCTGTGAAAGGTACAATTGCGTCCATAAATTAAGTCTAAGTTATTGCCAAACAAAGTGAACCCTGCTACTGCTGGAAATTTGAGGAGAGAGAGAGAGAGAGAGAGAGAGAGAGAGAGAGAGAGAGAGAGAGAATAACATACTACCACAAATGATGCCAGCAACAAGATTAAAGCAAATAGAGGAGGAGCAGCAGGAGAAGGAGGAGGAAGAGGAGGAGAAGGAGGAAGAGAAGAAGGAGGAGGAGGAGAATGAGGAGGAGAAGTAGACTTAACACAGTAGAATAAAACCGTAAATCATTCTTTGGTAGGCGTGTGAATATCTTTTATAAACTTCTTTTTTCCTTGCCTGTTTACTCATGTCAGAAGGTCTTGCCGAGCCAGTCTTTTTTTCCCGAAGTTTATGAAAGACTTTTTAATTTTCCACGCCAAGTTTAGCTCCAGCAATTATTTTCCTTTGTGTGTGTGTTCTTTTTTTTTCCTCCTCCCAAATTCTTAAGTCGTGCCTGGGAAGAGAGAGTGAGAGTGAGTTCATGCAAGGAAAACGGAGGAAGGGTCGAGGAAAAAGTGGTGAGTTTTTTCTTTTATTATCGGGAAAAGTTGAAATGCAAGACGCGGCTTTCGTACTCCGAGCCAAAGAAACGGAGAACACCAGGAGTACGAGGGGATGAAAAAAAAAAAAAACGTATAAAGGGTTGTATATTGAAGGGGAAACTTCGTAAAAAAACAACAACTCCGGGGATGGTCCAAAGAGTGGCTTGGAAGGCGACACCGAGGCCAAGATTAAAAAGATACTCTGAAGGTACAACTAAACCTCAAATAAAACCAGAAATACCGAGGCTTCTATTTTTTTCTCACAAGACGCAAGGGGAGAGTTCATTTTTATTTCTTCAGAAGTATATTTTTATTCTTTTTTTTCGGTTTCCGCTTCAACTTTCCTGATTGCTTCAACTCTTAACTTAGCCTGATAGAGTACACGATTTTGTGGAAGCTCTTTGAAGTTTTTTTTTATTTTCCCCTTTTCATATTCCTCCTGGTCTGGCGTGGTGGGTTTCTTTTTTCATTTATTTCGTAGTCGGAGTTTTTATTATTCATCTGACCTGTTTGTTGACACTTTGGAAGATTAACGTTCGTGCTTGGGACTTATCTGCGTCAGCGTTTGTTAATTGGTTATCGCCCTCATATTGAACAGGTACGGACAGAGAGGGAGAGAGGGAGGCGACGGACTGATGATGTATTTATATATTTTACTCCTGTCAGCATCAGTCTTTCATGAGTTAAGTCTAAATTAATTGGTCAAGCTCACGAGGGAAACAGAAATACAAACTCGGAAGACAGACACACAACTAAAAAAATGTAATTGGTGTGTCAATGAGGACGACAAAAACAGCAAAAAACTGAAAAAAACAGTAAAAACAGCAAAAAACTGGAAAAACAACAAAAACAGGAAGAAACGGCAAAAAACAGCAAAAAAAGTGGAAAAAGTGGAAAAAACTGGAAAAAACAGCAAAAAACAGGAAGAAACGGCAAAAAACAGCAAAAACAGCAAAAAACTACAAAAAAAGTGGAAAAAACTGGAAAAAACAGCAAAAAACAAAGAACCCGCGAAAAACAGAAAACAGAAAAAAATAGCAAAAGAAGTGGAAAAAACTGGAAAAAACTGCAAAAAACAAAAAAAACGCAAAAAAAAGAAAACAAAAAAAACAGCAAAAAACAGGAAAAAACCGCAAAAACAAGAAAAACAAACAAAAAAATCAACTAATAATACGAATTCCGATAAAAATAATCCTATTCGCAGTTCAAATGATAAATAAAAACAACAACTACTACAAGAAACAACAATGCTAGTAATAATTAAAAGAATGTTGCAAATTAATGTCTCGCCCTCGACGTAATAATAACAACAAAGCAGGCGAGAGAGCAGAAGATGAAGAGATTATTGGCTCCGAGGCAGAGGAATACCAAGAAGGAAGATTATGAAGGAGGACGAGGCGGCGAAAAGAGAAGAAAAAGCAGCAGCGATAAGCGAGGGAGAACTGGCTTGAGGAAGAGATATTGGAGAAAAAGAGGAGGAGGAGGAGGGAGAGGAGGGTAAATGAGTCCCATGAGTAGGTATACGGAGACGAAAATGAGCCTAAAAACCAGAAAAAAGAGGAAAAAATAGTGAGGAGGAGAAAGAGAAAAAGGAAGAGGAGGAAGAGAAAGAGAAAATAGATAGAAGAACAGCAAGAGAATGAAGAGAAAGAGAACATATAGGGAAATAGCAAAGAGGAAGAAGAGAAACATAGAACGAAAAGAGAAGGAAGAGAAAGAACAGAAAAAAAGAGAGAAAAGAACAACAAAGAAAAAGAAGGAAAAGAACAAATAGAGAAAGAACAGAGTGAAAGAACGAACAGAAAGTAGAGGATAGAGAAAGAAAGAGAAAGAGAAAAAGAGTAAGATAAAAAAAGGGGAAGAGAAAGAGAGAATGATCATGCTCTTCCCCCTTAAGGGCTCCTCGATAGACTTGACATTTCCCGAGTCGTTATTCGGATTGAAAGCCATTAGTACGTTTTCTTTGTGTGTGTGTGTGTGTGTGTGTGTGTGTGTGTGTGTGTGTGTGTGTGTGTGTGTGTGTGTGTATAGTTGGTTGGTGTGCTCTACGTTTCTGTTTAAGTTCTGTCCGAATATGTCTCTCTGTTTTTCTGTCTGTCTGTGTCTGCCTCTGTTTGTCTGTCTCTGTCTGTCTGTCTCTCTCTCTTTCTCTTTCTCTCTCTCTCTCTCTCTCTCTATTTATGTTTTTATTTATTTATTTATTTTTTTAAACAGGGCTTACAGAAGATTGTGCTAAAGTTGAAGGTTTTAAGCTTCATCTATCTATAGCTACATTCAAGACACTTTGAATTACTGCCTAGAAGTCCTAATCCAGCTGTTCACCTCCCGCTTGAAGTCTTGAAGTGACGCGCGATGGTGGAGGTCGGTGTGGCGAACAAGCTGGTTCCACAGGCGGCTGTAGCGGGGCTGGAAGGAGCGGAAGTGGTGTTCTGTCCTGGAGAAGGGTACAGCCACTTGTTCCTGTCTGTGGAGTGCTGCTCGGGTGGAGTGTATGGGGATTGGGGGCGCGGGGAGCTTGAGAGCTGCCAGGTGGGGTGTGTTTAGGTTGTGTGCCTTGAACATTACACACAGGCCTGCCACATCTCTGCGCTCCTGGAGAGGTTGCAGGGAGCCACGCGCGTGCTGAGGACCTGTGCGCTGTATCAGACGCTGGGCTCTGGCCTGGACACGATCCAGCGTTGCAAGGTAGGATGGAGGGCAGGAGGACCAGGCGAGGGGGGAGTACTATATGAGGGGGCGTACTTGTGCCTTGTAGAGCACCTCAGTCCCTTTAGCGTCAAGTAGATGGGAGATGCGTCGTACACGGCTGAGTTTCCATGCTGCATTTTTTGATATTTTTTTAGCATGGTTGGTGAAGGAGAGTCCCGCGTCGAACTCCACTCCAAGAATGGAGATGGAGTCTTGAAGGGGTAGCGTTTTCCCCTCCAGTTGTATCCCCGGCCCGGCTAGATTGTTGATATCTCGCCTGCGGGATATTACCATTGCTCTCTCTCTCTCTCTCTCTCTCTCTGGTCATATTCTTCACTTTTTATCAAGACTTTTTACCATTGCTTCATCCAATTACTTGCTTCATATTTCCTTTATACTTTTACACTCCTATAATCCATGTCTCTTTGTCCACCTATATTATCACACTTTTGTATCGCATGTCTTTTCCCCTGTTGCGTCTTTTTTTCCTTCTTTTGAAGAGAGGGCAATATTTTTTACACAAGAAAAAAGGAAAAACTACAAATATGAATCACGTTGCTGTTTCACATTTTTTTTCTTTTTCTTACTTTTCTCTTTTCATTTTTTTCTTTAATCCTTTCGTTAGCCGTTCATTTTTCTCCTATTTTTGCACGAATATTTTTTCTTCGAAAGTATCGGATTTTTTTGCTTTCGTATAGGAAGTGCTACAATTTTTATTTAGTGAAGCAGCTTTTTGTTATTGTATTTTTTCTTTGTGTATTTGTATTTCACTTTGCCTCTGGATGCGAGTGTGTATGTGTGTGTGTGTGTGTGTGTGTGTGTGTGTGTGTGTGTGTGTGTGTGTGTGTGTGTGTGTGTGTGTTTAGGGCGAGAGATTGAACGTGTATGATTGTAATTGTGTATATTTAAAACTAATAAATATGTACTTACTAATTATGCTACAGTCGTGTGGAACTTGACTACATATATCATTACTACTACTATATTACTACTACTACTACGACTGATATTACTACTACTACTACTACGACTGATATTACTATTACTACTACTACTGCTACTGCTACTGCTACTGCTCCTCCTCCTCCTCCTCCTCTTCCTCCTCCTGACCAGGAAGAAACAAAAAGTCTGAAAATTCACCTCCGAGTCTCGTGTCAGTCAGTTTAAAGACGTATTTCTAACATCAAACCCGACGCGTAAAGGAAAGAGGGGAGGAAAATGCATTTCTCTCTCTCTCTCTCTCTCTCTCTCTCTCTCTCTCTCTCTCTCTCTCTCTCTCTCTCTCTCTCTCTCTCTCTCTCTCTCTCTCTCTCTCTCTCTCTCTCTCTCTCTCTCTCTCTCTCTCTCTCTCTCTCTCTCTCTCTCTCTCATAAATTATTTCTTTTTATAATAATCATTTCTAAAACATAATTTGGAAATTTAGTTGCTCTCTCTCTCTGATGGTCTCTCTCTCTCTCTCTCTCTCTCTCTCTCTCTCTCTCTCTCTCTCTCTCTCTCTCTCTCTCTCTCTCTCTCTCTCTCTCTCTCTCTCTCTCTCTCTCTCTCTCTCTCTCTCTCTCTCTCTCTCTCTCTCTCTCTCTCTCTCTCTCTCTCTCTCTCTCTCTCTCTCTCTCTCATATGTTCCCAGTAATATGTTCGTTTTTAACATGACAAATATATCCGTGGGAGACTAAATATGTATGATTGTATCTGTCCGAATATCAGCAGTTTTCTCTGTTTAAATTCCTAGTTCATGGCTTTTTAAATCCCAACATTTATTAATCAGTCACCGCCGATAGACCGGTTCTTTTTTGTATCCCATTTTAATACTGTGGACCCGCGTGCATGTATCTATCAGGCATGTAATGAGAACTCGTGTGAAAGAATGGCGCTGTGGAGATAAATATGTGTAATTAATGCCGATACCTAGTGAATTATACTGGTGATCTCTCTCTCTCTCTCTCCTTTACCCTTTAGTTTCCGCTGCTGTGTGGAATTAATGGAAGCGAAGGACACGCAAAGTAATAAAGCAGATGCAGAACACAATGATAGAATGATGAGATAGCTGGGTAAGGGAAAGAGAAAGGAGTAAAATTATAAAAGAAAAAGATGTAGATGTGATCATTCGTGGAAGCACTCATGGAATATATGAAAGATAATAATGCTGGAGATAGTTACGGATATCATTTGGATGTCAAGTCACAGAAGGGCAGAATGATACGGAAGCCGGTAAGGAAAGATGCATTATATGTTGTTTTGGTCACCTGTGTAATATAGAGGATAATGATGCAAAAGAGAGTTACGTAAAAAGTACTTTGGAAGCATAGCCAGTAAGAAATGTAAGTTAAAAATAGTTCTCTTCTATGCGAAAGTCGGGGTATAATTGTTCAGATAGAAAAGGGAAGGGGTAAATAGTAGAGTTCAATATTATAGATAGTAATAGCGTATAAGTGAA
>NC_066552.1:6819123-6824123 GCF_024679095.1 Eriocheir sinensis
GAGGAGGGTGATGGGGTCATGGATGTGGCAGTAGCGCGGCTCAGGGGAGCCGTGTCTAAAGGCTCAAGTTAGATTCGATAGCCTATAGTTGAGATATAAAGAAAATGGGGAAACGTGAGGAGAAACTGAAGAAAATAATGTGAAATAGGGAAATAAAAGAAAAAAAAGACCAGCCGAGATATAAAAAAAATTGGAATCCGTGATGCAGCTCGAGAAAAAAGAGAAAACACACATACAAAATAAAAAAAAGCAAAAAGAAACCAAAACAAAATACAAGCGAAAATTCGTCATATAAAACAAAACAAAAAAAAAAATTCAAAATCCATGCAAAATTCACTTGGGGGACTCGAGACAGATAAAAAATGACAACATATTCTGGGAAGGCGCGTGTGGCTACAAAAGTGTGTGACCTCGAGACGCGCGGGAAGGGAGAAGAACAGACAGGCTCGTTTTGTATACACTGCAAGGGAAATAACTGGAAGGAGACGCTGGAGTGGAGGAGGGCAGGAGGAAGACAAAGATTGATGCGAGTAAATTCAATGGAGATGAGGAACGGAGGGAAGGAGAAGGAGGATAATGGAGGAATGGAGAGATGAGGCAGATGAGGAGAGTTAGGAGAAGGAGGTGAGAGATAAAGAAGAGAAGGGACATTAGAGTGAAGGAAGAAGAGGAGAAGGAGGGAGAGGTAATAGAGAGAGACTGAAGGGGAGGAGTGGGAGGAGGAAAGGGGCAGAGAGAGAGAGAGAAGTGGGAGGAAAAGAAGCGAAGCGACATTAGAGGGAAAAAGGAGGAGGAAGAGGAGAAAGGTAAGAAAAAGGAGATAATGAAGGTGAAAGGTTAAAGAAAGTAGGATTGGGAGGAGAAAAAGAGAGAGGGAGAAGTGAGATGAAAATAAAGAGCAGCGAAATTAGAAGGTAGGAGGAGGAAGAGGGAGAGGTAAGAAAAATAAGAGAATGAAGTTGTGAGGTTAGATAAAGGAGTAGGAAGAGGAAGAGGAGTGGAACAGAGGAGGAGAACGAACAGGGAGAGGGAAAAACGCAGGTGAGAGAGGAGAGGAAGGATAAGAGGGAGAATGAAAAAGAGAATGAAGTGGTGAATTGGAATGGAACAAAGGAGGAGAAGGAGGAAAAGGGAAAGGTTCGAAAGGAGACTAGAGAATGACAGTGAAAGATTACAGGTAGGAAGAGGGAAGGAGAAGTACAAGAGAAAAGGCGAAAGAGGAAGAGTAGGACTAGGCGTGTGAAAGGGTACAAAAAAGGTAATTGTTAAGTACTTAGTCACCTGGAGTATAAATTTTGTAAAGGGTTATTAGCGGCAAGCGTGTAATTTTCTTTTTAGTTTATTTCATGTTTTTTTTAATTTTTCTTCATAAGCTCTATTATATCTTCCTCTTTCCCATACTTCTTCTTTTCTTTTTCCTCCTCCTCCTCCTCCTCCTCCTCTTCCTCTTCCTCTTCCTCCTCCTTCTGACCCTGCCGCTCCTCCTCTTCTTATAGTATTGTGTTTTATGCATTTGTATAAGAGAGAGAGAGAGAGAGAGCGACGCATGCATATCTGATTGCCTGGCTTTGTTTCACGCTGTCTGTGTTTAGAATAGAAACGTCTTAACACACACTCTCTCTCTCTCTCTCTCTCTCTCTCTCTCTCTCTCTCTCTCTCGGATATTTATCTTCGTAATGTCCTTCAAAAATTTATGTTAAGTAATTACCATACGAAGTACAATATATTACGGTGTGTGTGCGTGTGTGTGTGTGTGTGTGTGTGTGTGTGTGTGTGTGTGTGTGTGTGTGTGTGTGTGTGTGTGTACGTGCGTGTGTGTGTGTGTCTGTGTACATGCGCGCCTCCCAATACCTATCAGAGTATATCTTCCTTTGCACCCGACGTAGACTGGGCAGGAAAAAAAAATCGAATATTCTAAAACTACATTTGCATCATACGAACGAAATTGGATGACGCTACGCACGAAAAATCTCCAGGACTTAGCGTATAAAGTAGAATAGCGCGCCTCACTTAGCTGATTCGAATGCGTAGCGTGTGAGAGAACCATTAAAAAGTTTGCATTGGACCTCGATATCTCTGTGTCCGTGTATGTGTGTGAGTGTGTGTTGTTATTATGTTATTCATGCATTCACTTCCTATGTCCATCATTTATATTTTGCCTCGTCATGTATTAGAGCGTATTAATGTATGTTTTATTTGTTTATCAGTGTTTTAATTTTGCTTTGTCATGTATTAAATGTAGTTCTCGTTTGTTTTTTCGTTTTGTCATTTTAGTGTTTGAAAAAGGTTTAGCTCCTTACGAATGAATGCTTTTTTATTTGCTTTTTTTTTATTGAAGTATCGCGTATTAATATATTTCTTTTATTGTTTTTATGAGTTTTATTTTGTATTTGGAAACCGTTTTGACTCCACACACGTTAAAGGATTTCCAATTTGTTTTCTGCTTGGATTATTCGGTGTTTGGAAAGGGCTTAACTCCGCTCTGATCAATGTATTTATTTTTTAACAGTACTATTTAAGTTCAGAAAATTGTAAATTCAGGTATCAATGTAGTTCTTATTTGTATATCAATGTGTTTTGTGTGTTTATATTGCCTAACTCCTTTCGCGTATTAATAAATATTTTTTTTTATAGTTTTATCATCTGGAAAAGGTCTAACTCCCTTCCTATAGTATTTTGTCTATCAGTTAAATAGGTTGAGTTTTTTAAAAGGTTATCCTCCTCACCTATCTAACTTAAGCACCAATGTATTTCTTATTTGTTTTTTCAGTTAATTATTTAACATTTGAAAAGGGTTAGAATCCTCACCCATTAATGTATTTGTTGTTCGTTTTATCAGTGGATTCATTAGTATTCGGAAAGGGTTTAACTCTCCTGGCGCGTCTTATCTCTCATCAGCAACACCAACACCGACACTATCGCCCATTTGCATCCCAGTCTCGTGCGGACGCGTTCAGGAAAGCCTCGTTGGTCTAGCGGTTCGTTTCTATAAGTTTATGTTCTCCCCCCTCCCCCTCTCTTCTCCCACTCCTATCTACACAAATTTATCCTCTCCCCTCTCTTCCTCCTCTTCTTCTTCCACTACTATCTACACAAGTTTATCCTCTCCCCCTCTCTTCCCCCTCTTCTTCTTCCACTCCTATCTACACAAGTTTATCCTCTCCCCACTCTTCCCCTCTCTTCTTCTTCCACTCTATCTTCACAAGTTTATCCTCTCCCCCTCTCTTGCCCCTCCTTTTCTTCCACTTCTATCTACACAAGTTTATCCTCTCCCCTCTCTTCCCCTCTCTTCTTCTTCCACTTCTATCTACACAAGTTTATCCTCTCCCCTCTCTTCCCCTCTCTTCTTCTTCCACTCCTATCTACACACTCTTGCGCCCTCTGAGATCAAAGGAAAAAGCTCAACTTATGCTTTATAATTTTTTTGTTTTTTATTAATTTTTATGTGCTCGTTTGATTTAAGTATATCACCTTTTTAAGACACCTTCTTCCTTTTAAACCTTATTGTCATTCTTCATCATCTTTATATGCATCTTTTTCTTTGTTTCTTCTTTTTGTTATCGTCATCATTGTATTTATTCAGAGCTGGGCATCACCAACACAAACCACAGCATCAGTTTTTTTTTTTTTTATATTCAGATACTATTAGAGTTTTTTTTTATTTTAGATTTTAATTTCGTACCAAGGGATGAACAATAAGCTATTATTATACGCATTAGAACTTATATACTCTCTGGAAAACAAAATTAAATCAAGTTGTTATTATTATTATTATTATTATTATTATTATTATTATTATTATTATTATTATTATTATTATTATTATTATCATTATCATTATCATTATCATCATCATTATTATCATTATCATTATTATCATTATTATCATTATCATCATTATTATTATCATTATTGAGATCCATGGAAGGGCATTAAAAGGAGAAAAAAATGATATATATATAAAACTATGAAGAATATAAATGAAGAATATATTAAAGGTATGAGCGTAGGGATGCGTTGCTTGAGATGATTTTTAACACCTTAATTTAAATCAACATAATCCTCTGCTTAATAAAATCCTATCATGGTATTTAAAATGTGATGACATGGATGACGTTATTATTATTATTATTATTATTATTATTATTATTATTATTATTATTATTATTATTATTATTATTATTATTATTATTATTATTATTATTATTATTATTATTATTATTATTATTATTATTATTATTATTATTATTATTATTATTATTATTATTATTATTATTATTATTATTATTATTATTATTATTATTATTATTATTATTATTATTATTATTATTATCATCATCATCATCATTATCATTATCATTATCATTATTATTAAATAGGGCAGGTGGAATAAAAAAAAAATCACTATCACACATTTTTTTTCACGTCAGTATTCTCCCGTTCATTCTTGGTATCTGGTTAGTGCTTATAAACTGTGTGGAATATAGTTAGTTTTTCTTCTGAAGGTTATTAGTGATACTAAGTCTAATTTCTACCTTGTAAAGACTACTAATTATATCAAAGTTCAGTTCCTACCTTCAGAAAACTACTATTCGTAAAAGAAATAGTCTAACTTTGAGGGACTATTAACAGAAGCCTGCTAGTGGTGGCTGGTGGTGAAACAATTTTAGCGTGTCCGTTGGGGCATTGGCTTTTCTCTCCTCCTCTCTGCTCTGCTACACAGTCCCAATACTTATTTAATTTCTCCTCTCATATGTTACCTTTACCTGACACATAAGAGGAAGAGACATGTTGGGATTATGTGGCAGAGCAGAGGGGAGGAAACACCCGCGGGAGCCGACGCCTCAACGGTCTCGCTAAAATGGTCTCACCAGAAGGCCACACAAAGGATATTTATTTGAGTATCCCGTGAGCGACTCTGAACCTTTCGACACGGCAAGATATCGAACCGGTGGGCTAAATAATGGGTAGACAGACGGCTCCTCTCTCCCAGTGGCTCG
>NC_066552.1:6829123-6851623 GCF_024679095.1 Eriocheir sinensis
AATGCTAATGTGGTTGTATTAGAGGGTGAGTAAGAGCGATTGCGTGTATGACTTACGATAGCATGTTCTGAGGGCTGTGGATGATCATTAATACGTCATCATTATAAAGTCAGAGCTAACGGAGAGAAGCTTTACTGAATGATTTGTATGTTTGATTATAGACAGAATGATAGATTTATTGGTATGATTTATGATGGAGCATTCGTAGAAGCAAAGGTAAATACTTATAAGTAGTTTTAAGTGAATGATGATGATAATGCTGGTGCTGCTGCTGATGATGATGATGATGGTGTGTGTTTGTGTTTGTGCGCGTGTTTGTGTGTGCGTGTGCGTGTGTGCGTGCGTGTGTGGGTATCAAATGCAGCGTGGAGGGAAAATTGCCTTGTTTCCGCACACTTTTAAGAATTATAAGCACAGGTATTTTTATGTTGGTCTTTAATGTCTGCCAAGGCCCGCGGGGGATGGGGTGTGGGGGGGTCGGGGAAGGGACGGGGGGTGGGGGGTCGGGGAGGGGTGGTGGTGGGGGTGGGGGGATGGAGGAGATAATATAACAGAGAACATTAAAGAGGAAACTCAAGACTTTTCTCCCTCCCTTCACTTCTTCCTCTTCCCCTCATCCCTTTCTTCCTTCTCTTCCCTCCCTCCCATTCCCTTTTTTCCTTCATTCCTCTTCCCTTCATTTCTTCCTTTCCTTCTTCCCTCCCTTCCATTCCCTTTTTTTCCTCCTTCCTCTTCCCTTCATCTCTTTCTTCCTTCCCATCTTCCTTTCCTTCCATTTGTTCATGTCCCTTTTTTTTCTTCCCTTCTTCTTTACCTTCCTGATTTTCCCTTCTTAATTCCTTTACTCTTCCTTCCTCCTTCCTTTTCCTCCCTCCTTTACGCTTCTTCCCCTTTTCTAATATTCCTTCCCTCGCATCCCTCACTTCCCTCGTTCCTTGTCCCTCTCCTTTCATTCCTTTCATTTATTCCCTCTTCTTACTCCTTCCATTCCTCTTTCCCTGTTTCCTCCGTCTCATTTTCTCCTTCAGTCACTCCCTCCGATCAATGCTGACCAGACCTTTCTTATGTCAGGGTCAAGGCAGATGAGGTCACGTGGTGGTGGTGGTGGTGGTGGTGTCATATCGCGGTTGAGTTTAAAAAGGTGTGTAATTTTTCTTTCCACCGTATTTTCCCCTTTCTTTAGTATTTTTCTGTATATATTTATCTTTTTATATTTAGTGCAAAGAAATAAGTTGGGAGATAGAAAAATAGATAGACAGATATGCAAATAGACAGCTAGATATATAGACAGATGAATCATAAATCGTTGTCCTACCCAAACAGTCATATCAAATAAATATAAACACACACACACACACACACACACACACACACACGCACACGCACACGCGCACTCGCACACGCACACACGCACACACACACACACACACACACACACACACACACACACACACACACACACACCTCTGCATTAGCTACCTTTGAAGAGGAAAGTAAAGAGTCGCTAAGAGAAAAAAAAGGGAGAGAAAGTGAGAACATTAGAGGGAGGAGAGGAGAGGAAAGGGAAGGGGAGGAGGAAGGAAGGTAGGAGGGAAAGACTAAAGGGTTAATGACCTAATTTTTCTCCTCTACTAGACAGTAATGCTTTTAATGGGAAAATTATGTCTTAAAATATCGCCCAGTAAAGTGAAGAGATTACACACGGAGATTATTGAGCAAACTGGAAGAGATGAAAATTCCGCTCCACGAACAGGCGATGGAGTTCCTTTTGTAGACGAAGAGATGAACTGAGCAAACTAATGGAGCAAATGAACGAGTTTGAGTGACATGTTAGGATTTGAAAGTATATCACAAAAAAGTTGTATAAATGAACTGAGTGACGAAATAAATATACAAATTTTTAAAAGGAAATAATGGAAAGAAATATGTATGTACGAAGTGAACAGATGCATTGCAGAGTGAGTGAACGAGTTTTTGAGTGATATATTAAGTTTTAAACGTAAATATCAATAATGTAAATGAGGTGATCGAGAAAATAAATCACTGAGTAGATAAGTTTTATCAGTAAATGATAAAAAAAAAAATATATGTACAGTGACTAAACTATCTGTCGAGTGATATCTAAAGTTTTGACAGTCTAGAAGAGAATATATACGAATTGATACATTAACTACTGAGTGATTTGGAAAGTTTTACCTCCCGAAATAAATAAATAAAACAAATGTAAAGTTGAATTCCTGAGCGACATAGCACGCTTTTGATTCACATTAAAAAAAAGTGAAATCAAAGCTACAGATGTCTCTTTAATGAAAATCGTAAATATATGATTGAAGTAAAGTTAATTAAGGATGCAGTGGACACATTAGGTGCGGAGGTTGGTGACCCTAACATGAGGCTGAATAGAATGAGAAATTATATATCATGAATTCTCCTTCCTGTCATATCCTGCAAAACATTTTTCTAACCAGACAACTTCCTGTGCGTGTGCGTGTGTGTGTGTGTGTGTGTGTGTGTGTGTGTGTGTGTGTGTGTGTGTGTGTGTGTGTGTGTGTGTGTGTGTGTGTGTCTGTCAGAGCTAACCAGTAAAAAAAACAGAACAGAAGAGAGGAGGAAAGGAAAGATGAAATAACAAAGGTGGAAAAGTTAACGAAAGGTAAGCAATTAAAGGAGGGATGAAATGAAGAAGCTAAGGAAAGAAGGAAGGAAGGAAGGAAGGAAGCAAGGAAGGAAGCAATGAAGGAAGGAAGGAAGGAAGGAGAGAAGGACGGAGGGAAGAGAATGAGGTGTTGGGAGGCAATAGGGAAGAGAAGAAAGAAGATGACAAAGGAGATGAGAGAGGGGGAGAGGATGGGTAATAAACTTAGAGCTGATGAAGTGAGGAAGAGAATGTGAGGGAGGAAGAAAGGAAGCGAGGAAGAAGAGACGTGACAGTGATCGTAGCGAGAAAAAGAAAGAGAAGAAAGAATGATATGCGAGAAAAAGATGAAGAGATAGAGGGGAATGGGAAGACACAGAGGAAGAAAAGAAATTGGGAAGGAAAAAGTTAGTCGCCATGAGAAAAAAAATAGGAGATGAAGAAAAGAAAATGAGGAAGATAATGTTAGGGAGGTTAAAAAGAGAAGATAAAAGATCCTGGTAAAATGGTGGTCGCACAGAGAAAGAGATAAGGCAGAGAGAGGTAGAGAAAAAGAGGCAGACGATAAGAGAAGCAAAAAAAGATATAAGAGAAAAAAATGATAGATCAGGAAACAAAGAGGTAAAGATGGAGGGGAGGAGAGAAAGAGGAAAAAAATAAAATAAAAGTGACGAAGACCAGAGAAAGATAAATAGCTGTAAGAAGAAGCCGGTGAGAACGAAAAGGAAAAAGGAGAAGGAAAACAGGAGGAAAAAGAAGGAAGAAGACATTGTGATGATGGTGGAAACAGGTAAGAGGTGTAAGAAGAAGCCGATAAGAATAAAGAGGTAAAGAGAGGAGGGAAAAGGAGAAGAGTGAAAAGGAAGAGGACATAAGAAGTGATGATAAGGAAAGGTAAAAGGGTGTTTAGAAGTGTTGGAGAGGAATGATCAACAGCTGTAAAGAAGGAGAAGCGAGAAAGATTATGAAAGTTAAGAGAGGATATACTGAAGCAAAAATTGAGGCTTTAAAGAAAAGTGGAGAGAGAGAGAGAGAGAGAGAGAGTAATTTGTTATACGGTTTTAAACGATAATGTAATTTCCTCACGATGTCAAACTGTGAAAAATGTCTCCGTTGCATAAATTGTAGTCTCTCTCTCTCTCTCTCTCTCTCCCCCCCCGCTATTTCAGTTTCTTTTTTGTGCGCCTATCTCTCCCTCCCTTCCACCTCCCTCCCTTCCACCTCCCTCCCTTTCCTCCCTCTCTCCCTTGTTCCCTGTTTCATCGCAGTTAAAACTTTCTTTCTTTTCTTTCTCTGCCTCTCCCTCTCGCTCTGTCTCCTCCTCCCTCTCGCTCTCTCTTCCTCCCTCTCCCTCTCTTCATCCCTCCCTCCCCGTCTCTCATGTTCGGCGCAGAAAAGTGTCTCCGTTTCTCCCGTTCCTCCTCTCCCCCTCCCATGTCCTTACCAGAAAACTGTCTTCCTATCTCCCTTAGTCTGCCTGTACTGATTTTTTTTAGTGTATGCGATCTTTCCTTTCCTTACCTTTCCTCGTTTCTCTCCTCCCCTCCTCCTTCCCCTACGTCTGCTTCTTCTTTTGCTCCTTCTGTTCTTCTTCCTATTTCTCATCCTCTTCGTCCTCTCCTTCCATCTCCTCTTGCCCTTGATCTCATTACATCTAATCTTCCCTCAGTCCTCCTCTTCCTTCTCCTTTTCCTCACATTTCCTTTCTCTTGTAGATGTCAAGATGATTTGTCTCAGGTATCTGATATCTACTTTCTCTTCTCTCACTCACTCACACACACACACACACACACACACACACACACACACACACACACACACACACACACACACACACACACACACACACACACACACACACACACACACACACACACACACACACACACACACACACACACACACACACACACACACACACACACACACACACACACACACACACACACACACACACACACACACACACACACACACACACACACACACACACACACACACACACACACACACACACACACACACACACACACACACACACACACACACACACACACACACACACACACACACACACACACACACACACACACACACACACACACACACACACACACACACACACACACACACACACACACACACACACACACACACACACACACACACTCAACTCTTGCACATAAATTTAGTGTTTATTCTGATTTTCTCCTTTAGTTTCGTGTATCGCATTTGACTCGTGAAGTTTATGCCATTCTCTCTCTCTCTCTCTCTCTCTCTCTCTCTCTCTCTCTCTCTCTCTCTCTCTCTCTCTCTCTCTCTCTCTCTCTCTCTCTCTCTCTCTCTCTCTCTCTCTCTCTCTCTCTCTCTCTCTCTCTCTCTCTCTCTCATTGATGGCTTCTTCTGACTCAGTAGTTCCTATTTACATGATAATAATCGATTGGAGGAAAGTGGGAGGCTGTTTGGGGCACTGGTCATCAGAGAGAGAGAGAGAGAGAGAGAGAGAGATGCGAATACATGCTTGGCAGGTGATAATTGAATTACACACCAACAGAGCAATCAATTATAGAAACAAATAATGTGGACCAGAGAAGGAGATGGACAGACGTGACGTGGGAAGAAAGAAAAAAAGGTGAAGAAGAAGAAGAAGAAGAAGAAGAAGAAGAAGAAGAAGAAGAAGAAGAAGTAGAAGATGATGAATATGAAGAAGAAACAGATTAAGAAGAAAAAAATAGGACAAGAAGAAGAAAAAAAAAAGAAGAAGAAAACAAGAATAAACAAAAGAAGAAACAGAAGGTGAATAATAATATGATGATAATAAGAAAAAGAATATCAATGAAAAAGAAAGAAGATGAAGAAGAGGAGGATGTCGTGACTGTGACATTACTTAAACGAAACAAACACAGATTCTTCTTTTTCTGGTGTCCATATCGCTGGTAGACTCTACTGGGGGGCCTCTTGACCGACCCCAGCCTGTTAGTAGCGCATGCGAATTATATTTATAGTGACTCCCGTGATGTATGACTGTCTCGTTAACGTATACAGTTCCTTCTCACCTGCACGCATACCTGACAGACTCATTAACTTCGTGTAATTATTTGTGCTAGGCGACAGGTGAGGTGGGACGTGATTAATGGCGCCGATTGGTGTTAAATAAGGTGTGCGGCGGTGATGCATTTTAGAGAGACGCTCGCTGAATGGCTTAATGTTCGACTAATGGCTTCTGTGCTGGTTAATTATTGGCTATCTAAGGACTCTGCTACATGACGCACACCTGTTTACATTAAAAATAAAAATAAAATTAAATACAGCAAGTTGGATGTTTATTTTTAGATTCTTTAATTTGTACCTGTCTGCACACCCTCGTAAACACAGGTCGATAAATAGATAGAAAGATAGATAGATAGATAGATAGAATGATAGCTTATTGATGACAGCTAGAATATAACATAAAAGTGAATAGCAAGTTGAATGTTTATTAATAGATCCTGAAATTTTTACCTGTTTGCACACCTACATACACACAGGTATAAATAGATAGATAGACGGATAGATAGATATAGATAAATTGATAGATAAATAGATTATTGATGACTGCTGGAATATAATATAAAAATAAATGAATTGGGCATGAAATAAATACATGCAAACGACGGTAATATATTAAAACAATCTAAAACACACACACACACACACACACACACACACACACACACACACACACACACACACACACACACACACACACACACACACACACACACACACACACACACACACACACACACACACACACACACACACACACACACACACACACACTAAAACATTCAAACACCATGTATATTCACCTCCTTTCCATCCTTCCGCCTTTCCCTCCCTCTCCCTCCCTCCCTCCCTCCCTCCCTTTATTCCCTAACTTTTACTTCTCTCTTTCCGTACCTCTCTAAACCAGTTCTCTCTTTTTTCATGTTTCATCTCTCTCTCTCTCTCTCTCTCTCTCTCTCTCTCTCTCTCTCTCTCTCTCTCTCTCTCTCTCTCTCTCTCTCTCTCTCTCTCTCTCTCTCTCTCTCTCTCTCTCTCTCTCTCTCTCTCTCTCTCTCTCTCTCTCTCTCTCTCTCTCTCTCTCTCTCTCTCTCTCTCTCTCTCTCTCTCTCTCTCTCTCTCTCTCTCTCTCTCTCTCTCTCTCTCTCTCTCTCTCTCTCTCTCTCTCTCTCTCTCTCTCTCTCTCTCTCTCTCTCTCTCTCTCTCTCTCTCTCTCTCTCTCTCTCTTCTCTCGATATTGGAACGAAATTAGCAGGAAAAATAGCAGCAAAAGAGAGTAAAAACGCTTGATAAACAGTTTAAACGAAAATAAATAAATAAAACGTTTTTCTTCTCCAGGGAATGTTTTCCTTTGGAAGGTGATAATTGGTTCATCGTCTTTATTACCTGAGGAATTATTTTTTTCAGTTATACTTTTTACGTAACGATGGATGAGATTAACTGAGCGAATAAAAAAAACTGGGAATATTACTTAATTTGAAAGAACGGTATAATCAATGGATTTATAAGCATTTTTTGTTATAGTTCAATTTCCTCGCCGATAAACCTTTCCTTCCTCTCTATATATTCCCCAAGAGGTAGTTTGTTTTGGGGTCAATAATGTCGTCGCGGCTATTTGGAGGGCAGTGAGGGGGAAGGCCGAGGAGGGCGAGGAGTGTGTGAAGCTGGAATTGATTACAGCTCGTTCTAGTTTTTCATCTAACTGGGTAACCTTTTAGCCTAGCTTCGTGTAGTGGTCGGAGGCGGCTCTGTGACTGGGTGAGTTACTGTGTGTGAGACTGGTCCAGAGGCCGGTTGACTTCCTTTATGGCTGACGAATTTATTGGCTTTTTGGCTTTGCTGGTTAGCTTGCAGACTGGCAGTTGACTGGACGACTGAATTGATTTACTGCCAAGCCCGTTTACTCACTTTATAGGTGACTCGTAGACTGACTCGCTGACGACTGAAAGGCAGACTACCACTGACTGACTGACTGGCTAAGTGATCGACTGGGTAGCTGATAGGTTGACTGACTGACTGCCCTCGTGATTCATCTTTTCTGTTAGGATTGATCACCATCGTCTGTTTCCAGGATTCCTTTGTTTACCTGGTTTCTGATGGGTTTGAGAAGGAGTTCGACTCTTTATTATGTTTATTCGTTGGGATCTCTGTCGGGAAGTCTCTCTCTCTCTCTCTCTCTCTCTCTCTCTCTCTCTCTCTCTCTCTCTCTCTCTCTCTCTCTCTCTCTCTCTCTCTCTCTCTCTCTCTCTCTCTCTCTCTCTCTCTCTCTCTCTCTCTCTCTCTCTCTCTCTCTCTCTCTCTCTCTCTCTCTCTCTCTCTCTCTCTCTCTCTCTCTCTCTCTCTCTCTCTCTCTCTCTCTCTCTCTCTCTCTCTCTCTCATTTTTTGTAATTGTCTGCATTCCCTCGCCTTTCATTCGCTCTGTCTCTCCCTTTCCCTCCTTCCCTTTTTTCTCTGCTGCTATTAGTCTCCCCGTCCGTTATCTGTCCCTCCTCTTCGTTTTCTCTAAGCCTCTCTCCTTTTACTTCCTGTTCTCTCTCTCTCTCTCTCTCTCTCTCTCTCTCTCTCTCTCTCTCTCTCTCTCTCTCTCTCTCTCTCTCTCTCTCTCTCTCTCTCTCTCTCTCTCTCTCTCTCTCTCTCTCTCTCTCTCTCTCTCTCTCTCATACCCATACAAAAAGTTAGTAGTGCCGAAAAAAAACTCTACGGTAGGGTCACGCCAGATTCTACTACCTATGTGGTAATATATTCTCTCTCTCTCTCTCTCTCTCTCTCTCTCTCTCTCTCTCTCTCTCTCTCTCTCTCTCTCTCTCTCTCTCTCTCTCTCTCTCTCTCTCTCTCTCTCTCTCTCTCTCTCTCTCTCTCTCTCTCTCTCTCTCTCTCTCTCTCTCTCTCTCTCTCTCTCTCTCTCTCTCTCTCTCTCTCTCTCTCTCTCTCTCTCTCTCTCTCTCTCTCTCTCTCTCTCTCTCTCTCTCTCTCTCTCTCTCTCTCTCTCTCTCTCTCTCTCTCTCTCTCTCTCTCTCTCTCTCTCTCTCTCTCTCTCTCTCTCTCTCTCTCTCTCTCTCTCTCTCTCTCTCCATGACACGTCTTCCCAAACGCATTCCGTTTTTCCATGCATTAGTTATTACGCATTCAGACCTACATAAATGCTCTCTCTCTCTCTCTCTCTCTCTCTCTCTCTCTCTCTCTCTCTCTCTCTCTCTCTCTCTCTCTCTCTCTCTCTCTCTCTCTCTCTCTCTCTCTCTCTCTCTCTCTCTCTCTCTCTCTCTCTCTCTCTCTCTCTCTCTCCCCCCCCACCTGAATAGCAACGCTTGTAAACAATAATTCTCCTCTCGCTTTTCCTTCTGCTTTCCCCGAGCCACCGAAAAATCTCATGACTTTCCTCGTGATGGTAGGGGAGGAAACGCGGCTGTGCTGGGAGGGAAGTAATTATTTCTTCCCCTGGCGAGGAAGGAGGAGAAAAAGAGGTGGAGGGGAAAAAGAAAGGGACCAGGGGTTGAGCGAGGGAAATATATATGTCGTGGGGAGGAGAATTTAGAAAGGAATCGTGTGCGTGTGTGTTTGTGTATGTGTGTGTGTGCGTGTGTGCAAAGTAGTATGGCGTGGTGGGGATGGGGGTTAGGGTTCGTGTTGGTGGTGGTGGTGGTGATGATAGTAGTGATGGTGGTGGGAAGGGGAAAGAAATGTTGATTATTATTATTCCTGCTGAAAATAAGGAACATAGATTTTTGAGGAAGCTGAATTAGAATTATGCAGAGACTAAAGAAAACAGTACCATATTTCCTTACATATTTATTTTAGAGTCGAGGATATTCAGTGAGGGAAAGAATAGACTAATTTTTCTTCATGAATTTTACAAGTTGATTTATTCCCCTGAACTGAGATAATAATATGAAGGGGAGGAAATAGAATATGAGATGGAGAGAAAAAAAAACCGAACTATATATGTGAGGAAAAGTACTAAGTAATATTTTCCCATAAATTATTAGAACGGATAATTTTTCTTTGAGCGAAGATAATAGATAACCTCAGGAAATAGACAAAGCGCCGAAGGTGTATGGAAATGTACAATTGATATGCTGAGGAACGAGAATATGAACTGAGAAGGGAAAGAAAATAAAGGGGCATATTAATTTTCATGACATACATACAAATACATTCTTAACGTCGTCTTCCTATGGTTAGGGATCATGGTTTTTAGTTTTTATTTAGTTTGGGGTCTACGATCGAATGTTTTCTCTGACGTCACGCCGCGGCACTGTGGTTCGAATCGTCTTTATCTGGCTTTCCACATCCAACACTTGACGCTCTACCCATTCAGCCACAGTACACCACATACATATATATTTACACATACTCACATACCCTTACAAACATACAAACAAAAAGCTAAAGATACATGCATTTATATACACGTCTCTTCATCGGCAATTGTGTATTTTGTTTTCTTACTTTTTTACATTCAATCGGACGAAGTGAAGGGGGACGAAAGCACACGAGGAAATCACGACATAAAAGCACTCTATGTGTACTCGTGCTCGGATCGCTGGTGTCTTGATCCGAAGTCTTGGACGTAACACAGAGAAAACGAGAGCCATTTTAAAGGTGACTCAACAGACCCGCCGGAAATAACTGTTACCATTATTTTGATACATTGATAGAAGTTGAGAAGGAAAGTTGACGTGAAGAGGGCGAGGTGACCCAACTTTTGTCGTGCGAGTTCTTAGAAAAGTAAGAAAAGAGAGAGAGAGAGAGAGAAAATAGTAAAGACAGGAGACAAAGAGAGAAATTGAGCAGAATAATCTCAAATAATAACGCGAGAGTGAAAGGAGACGAGCAGTGGAGGAGGGAAAATGATGCCCGAAGGATGAGAAAGGAGGAGGAGGAGAGGAGGAAGAAGGAGGAATAAGACGAAGAGGAGGAAGAATAGGAGAAGAGAAAATGGGGTTCTGTGGAGGCCGGAGGGGCTGCGTGTAAGTCAGAGGAAAGGAGGAAAACTAGTGTGTCTGGTGCATGGAGGAAAACGTTCCGGGGTCCCTTGTCGAGCAGGGAATGAAAGCTAATCCGATAAAAGGAAAGAAAACGGGGAGTAATATCGAAGAACACGCCGAGGAATTCTATAGATTCCCATAAAGGAGAGGAGAAAAAGGGAAGCCATTTTGAAAGAAATTGTTTTTCTTTGATTTTTTTACTACAGATAGAAGGTTTTGTGTTTCTACCACTGTTCATGGTTTTATAGCGTTTTCGACGAGGCAAAAATAAATCTCTAGACTCACACAAAGGAGAAAAAAGAAAAAAGGCATCTTGAAAGTACTTATATTTTCCTTATAAAATGGATTAAAAAAGACTGTAAAAGGTTTGGTTAAATATGTCAATTTATAGACAGTAAAATTTATTAAACAGCAAACAAGTCTATTTTTAAAGAATTTATGTTTTCTTACCAACTCTAAACTGTATTGTTGGTGGCATTCTTTTTGGATAGATAAAGAAATTCCATTGTGTATCATAAAACAGAACATATTTTGAGAGATTTGCTGTTGCTCTGTTTTTACAGTTTAGATAAAGGTGTAGTGCTTCTGAAACTGCCAAAGAAATTCTCCAGATTCACATTAAGAAGGGAAATAGAAAAGTAACTTTACCAGAAAATGCGTTTCCCTCGGAAGATACCAGCGGTGATGTCTGTAAAAGCCTATAAATTATTTTATCAATACGATCATCGAAGAGCAGACCAAGAAACTACAGAGATTCACATAAAAGGGGAAAAAGAAGCCAGCAATACAGCTAAAATAATGGCTTTGGGTCACGATAGGTCAATAGGATTATGGCATCAGAGCGCCCTTAGAATTCTATTGATAAAGTTGACCCAATAGGTGCGTTGAATTACAACTGTGAAGAAAAGAAAAGTAAATAAATAGAGGGGACGCGTGCGTGGGTGTGGAGGAACAAATGAGTACCTCGATTTTAAACTTTTCTTAATTGTCATGTTATTATATTTTTGTCATTGTCAATATTTCTTTTATGCGATTCACCGCTTGACATAGATACTCAACCTCTTTGCAAATATGTGTAAAGAACACCATCACCACCACCACCACCATCACCACCACTGCTCCTTTCCCTTTTCCTCCTCCTCCTCTTCCTCCTCCTCCTCCTCCTCCTCCTGCTCGGGTCAGAGTCCTTGGTCCGTGGAAAATATCCTCAGGGAGCAAGTTTACGTTTCTTAACAATTTGAAGTGCACTATCGGGGAACCATTTTCTCGCGCTCACACACGAAAAAGAAAACGGGCGCTCCTGGAGGAAAGCGGAAGGGGAGACCACGATCTCTCTTTGTGTGTGTGTGGGGAGGGGGGTGGGGGGTGTGTGTGTGTGTGTGTGTGTGTGTGTGTGTGTGTGTGTGTGTGTGTGTGTGTGTGTGTGTGTGTGTGTGTGTGTGTGCGCGCGCGCATTTTGCGCTGAATTAACCTCTTGTTGGTGAGCTGCCGATTTACCGACTAAAGACTACTGGAAAAGACAGGTTTATTATCTCTCTCTCTCTCTCTCTCTCTCTCTCTCTCTCTCTCTCTCTCTCTCTCTCTCTCTCTCTCTCTCTCTCTCTCTCTCTCTCTCTCTCTCTCTCTCTCTCTCTCTCTCTCTCTCTCTCTCTCTCTCTCTCTCTCTCTCTCCCCCCCTTGAGGCGCCAAGACAACGCAACTTCGCCTCCGCTCTTCGTGTTGTGCCAAGAAAAAAACCAAAGGAAGAATAGAGTAAAGGAAAAGAAGAGATAAAGGAAGAAGTTATTCCTCTTCCTTGTCGGATTTTGTGGTTATGTGTCTGCCTGTGTGTGTGTGTGTGTGTGTGTGTGTGTGTGTGTGTGTGTGTGTGTGTGTGTGTGTGTGTGCGTGCGTGGCCTAAGGAATTGCGGTTTCATGCCCTTGCCTGTTGCATTAGTAAGTTATTTGCAATGTTTTTATTATCGGAGTGGTGGAGTGTATTTTTGTGTGTGTTCAGATTTCACGTGTGTGTATGTATGCATGAATGTATGTATGTATGTATGAATTTATGTATGTGTGAATGGATGGATGTGTGTCTTGTTTACATATACACAAAACACACACGCACACGCACACGCGCGCACACACACACACACACACACACACACACACACACACACACACACACACACTTGAGAGCTGTATATATGCGTGCAATACCCCTGGAGTTTTCTCTTCCCCAAGTTCCAACATAGTTTTACCTGGGAGTTCCAGCATCCGGGAGTCTGGGTGACGTATGGGCCAACCTGAGGCGCCTCTAACACGGCCTCTCTCTTGCTCCATGCCTCCCTTTTGTCCCCTTTGCCTCACTTCAGAACTGCCTCTGCATTTATTTTCGTTCCTGTGTACCCCTTCACCTGGGTCAGTCCTCGTCCTCATCCCTTTTTCGTCATCTCGTATTTGTGTTGTTTTTTCTTCTGTTCTTTTTAATTTGTCGACCTTCATTCGTGTCCTTGTAGTTGTTTCTTTGGATGTTTTATTTTTGGGGGATATTTTTCTACCTTTTTCTTGTCCGTTTTATGTCTTGTTTTTTTGTCATTTTTTTCCCTATTTCTTGGCCTTTCCTCATGTTACTGCAGTTTTTCCTTTGCATGTTCTTGTGTTGTGTTAGATTATCCATCTCTTCCTTTACCTGTGTCATGTGTTTTTTCTTTCGGTAGCAGAAATTACTAACTTGATAATAATTTTGGGGTTTGAATCCATGACTGATTTTAATGTTTTCCATCTCTTCTCTTATCTTTACCTTATTTTTTTCTTTACCAACTTTACCAACTTTCTTGCTCATCCCCTGCTTTACTAATCCTAGTGTTTTCTGCTTTTCCTTCATACGGTTAACTCCTCATGTTCTAATAACTTCTATAACTTTTTTCTCGTTCTCTATTTTGTTTCTTTACTAATTTCACTCTATTTCAATCTATTTTTCATTCATACGGTTAACTCCTCATGTTCTAATAACTTCTATAACTTTTTTTCTCGGTCTCTGTTTTGTTTCTTTACTAATTTCACTCTATTTCAATCTATTTTTCATTCATACGGATAACTTTTCTTGTTCTGTTATCTTTTTCAGTCACCCTTTCCACTACCTGTCGTTTTCTAGCCGTCGTGTCTCTACAACAAATTCCCTCTGCATTCTCTCCTTACCTGACCGTTTACCTGCCTTCCATTTTCCACGCCTCCCCTTGCCATCTGTCTTCTTTTACACATTTTTCTTCACCTCTCCAAAAAAAGTGCATAAAACTGTCGATTTCTCCCGCATCTCCCCTTCCTCGTTACTCCTACACACACACACACACACACACACACACACACACACACGCACCCGCACCCGCATACAAGCGATACCTTTTCTGGCTTGGATTAGGAAAGGTTAGCGAGGTGACCTGCGTCCTTCTCCTCACCCCTCAAGTGACCCATTTCTCCTCCCTCGCTAGTCATTTGTTTTCCTCCAACCCTTTAGCTTTCGTTACCCACCTCCTCCTGCTGCTCTTCCTCCTCCTCCTGCTGTTGCGCCTGATCCTACACCTGCATTCTTCTTTACTTTGGACATTTTACTCTTTCTCACCTGCCGTTTTCTTTTTGTGAACGTGATCCATTTTTTTTCTCATTAATGCCCTGTTATTTACTTCTCTTTCCCCCCATTACTCCCCTTCTCTAAATAATATTCCTGTTTTCCAGCTTATTTTCCTTTCATTAGGTATAAAGTTTCTCTGTCTTTTTACCTCTTCCCCTTCTCTCCCGTCCCATTTTCTTGTCATGTGCCTGGTCGCCCTCCCGTCCACCACCACCACCGCCACCACTGCCGCCTAACATTCTTTCCCTTGTTCCTTTTTTCCATGGTGAGTAAGTGACCCGCATTGACCCTCCGCTCACCGCCCCGCCGCTTCCCGTCCCCGCGACAGAAGGCAGCTCGACAGAATTGCTTAACTTTTGCCGCTCACCAACGTTTTTATTCAGTGGCCCGCCCCGAATGTGAATCATAAATGTTCCCTCTTTTTGCCGGCGGAAAGTTTGCTCGGATAAAAGATGAAACTCGCCGTAACATTATTTCCCCCACGAGCCAAAGTGGATCGGCAATGCGCGTGTCTGTTCTATTTTCTTGGATGTCGGGTGTTGACTTGGATTTTTCTTATGGCGACTAAATTTTGCTTGTTTTTAATTCTGATGTTGGGATATTTTGACTTGTTTACTTATGGAATCGGGAGGGTGTTACTAATATTGTCTTGTGTATCCATTCTTGTCGCGTTTTGGGTTTACTTTTTTATGCAGACTGAATTTTGCTTGTTTTTAATTCTGATGTTAGGATAATTTGACTTCTTTATTATCTATTATCTATTATCTGTCTATTATCTATTATCTATTATGGAGTCGGGAGCGTGTTACTCTGTTTTGTCTTTTATATTCATTCTTGTCGGGTTTACGCTTAAATTTTTTTTATGCCGACTAAATTTTGCTTGTTTTTAATTATGATGTTAGGATAATTTGACTCGTTTACTTATGGAATTGGGAGGATGTTACTAATATTGCATCGTTTGTATCCATTCCTATCGTTTTTTTTACTTCGTTTGTTTTTAAGGTAACTGAATTATGTTTTTTGTTGTTGATAGTAACGGAATTTTTTTATTTGTTTCTTTAGTGAGTCGTGAGCGTGTTGCTAGTTTATTGTTTATTGCATTTTTAATGTTGATAAAAGATTTTGACATTTCTTTAGTGAGTCGGAAGTGTTTCTAAGGTGTTTTATTCTTTTATGTCGGCAAAGAAATGCTGCATGTATCGTCTTGGGCTTTAAGTATCTCCGACTGAATATTGTTTTTATTAGCTGATGTTATGAATATTTGACTTATTACTGATTCGGAATTCGGATGGTCTTGCCTTTTTTATTTCTTATGCATACATCTTATCTTGTGTCTTTGATCAATCCAGCATAATTTAGTTTTTTTATGTATTTCATATTTTTAGGGAATTACAACAAATGGTTATCTTTTCAGAAATGTCTTTTTAATTATATTTTGGGGGTGAAATCTTCATGTCTCACACACACACACAATATATATATATTCTCAGTCTTGTATTGGAAATCGCCCAAACAGAATTTTCCTTTTGTGAATTTATTTCTTTTACGAATGGCAAATCTGTGTGACTTGTTTGGCTTGTTGGATCGGGTTAAGGCTGGGTGGGGGGCAATCGTGTCTCGGAAAAGCATAAAAGGTATGCATTCTTTGTGAACAGAATGTTGTATTTTTTATTGCTGTCTTTTTTTAGCGAATGATAGACGTGTCTTTCTAATAACTGTTTACCTTCTTATTTTTTTATAGTTTTTTCCTTCATGTCAGCAAAATTGGTAATAGATTTTTGGCCAACTTATATTTGTATGTGGCTTGGAATAATACCTTTCATTTACTTCTTTTATAAGGAAGACAAGGGAGAGAACGAAAGTAGGAAGATGGGAGGAACGGAAAGAGAGTGACAGATTACGAAAAGGAGGAAGATGAACGTGAAAGGAACGGTGGGAGAGACATATGGAGAGAGGAAGTTCACGAAGGAAAATAGGAAGAAAAGTAGATATAAGGGAGGGAGTATGGAAGGGAGGATATATTAGAGGAAGAGATAAATGAGAAAAGTGAATGAGGATGATAATAAGAAAGAAAATGTGGAAATGGCAGAGAGAGAGAAAAAACGAGGATTGGAGGGAGAAAAGAACAGAGAAAGAGATAAATGTGAACGAGGAATATGGATGGTAGGAAGGAAAGAAATGAGTGAATGGCAAAGCGGGACAACAATGAGGATGGGAAGGAGGAAAGAACAGAGATGAACAGGAAAGGGGAAAATAGGGAGAGAGGGAGCTGGATTATCGTTCAAAATATTGTTCGGGAGACGGAAAAATGGAATCCAAAGTCACAATTCGAAATCACTGCCTTTCAACTTTTTCTATTTTAGCAGAATAGGAAACTTTTGGTACGGGTACGATTTGAGGTGATGGAGGAATAGGAGAAAAAGAAAAAAAAGGTGAAGAGGCAGCAATACAGAACAGAAGATGGGAAATAGAGAAACAGGAAGAGGGGAAAGAAAAACAAGTGAAGATACAGAAAAAAGATCGAAATAGAGGAATTAGACGATAAAGAAAGAAGCGAGCAGTAGTGAACAAGAGAATGGGAGAAACAGGAGAAAAAAGAAAAGAAGTGGAGGGACAAGTAATACAGAAAATGGGAAATGGAGAAATATGGAGAACAAAGAAATAAAATGGCTAATACAGAAAATAAGAGATGAAAATGGAGGAATAAAAGGAGGATGAAGAAAGAAGCCAGCAATTCTGAACAAAGGAGAAACAGGATAAAAGAAAAAAAGTGGAAAGGCGAGTAATACAGACAAGAAGATGGGAATGGAGAAACAGGAACAGGAAAGAGAAAAAAGGAAGTAATACAGAACAAGAGATATAAATGGAATAATAATAAGAAAAAGAAAACAAGAAGCAAGCAATACAAAACAGAAGATGGGAATGGAGAAACAGAAAGAGGAAAAAGAAAAAAAAGGAGTAGGTAATTCAGAACAAGAGATGAAAATGAAAGAGAGAAGAGGAAAAAGGAAATAAGAAGTGGGCAAAAATGAACGTGATATAGAAAAGAAGGAATACGAAGAAAAAGAGAAATAAGAAGCGTTAATTCAGAACAGGAGATGGCACTTGAAGAATAATAGGGCAAGAAAAAAAACTAAACTGAAAATATGTTGAACAGAAAGTGGATAAGAACAATAAAAAAGGATGAGAATAAAAGAAATCCCTAGAGTGGAGGGAAAATATGTAAGAAGCAGGACGAAATAAAGAAAAGTGAACGCCATAAGCAAAGAGAAGAAGAATGAAGATGAAACAAAATGGAAGACGAGAAATATGACATTGAAACGAGGAATAAAAGAAAACTGAGGAGATAGAAGAGGAGGAGGAGGAGCAGATGCAGATGCAGATAAAGAAGATTGAGGACAAAAGCGAGGAGAAAGAACGAAAGAGAAGAGGAAAAAAAAGGAAAACGGAAGAAAAAGTAGAAAAAAAGGAAATTAAGGACAGCCGTGGGGAGGATAAAGGACGAATAAATAATATAAACGGCGTACGGAATAAGCTGAAGAGGAGGAGGAGGAGAACAAGAGGAAAAGAATGACAAAACGAAAACAAAGAGGAGGTACAGACATTACAAAAACAACGAAAAGAAGAAGAAACGAAGGAAAAGTATATAAAATAGAAGATAGAGAAAAGAAAAGAATCAGGATGCAAAAACGAAAAAAAAAACCGTGAAGAAAGAAAAGAGGTAAAGGATAACAAGGAGGAGATGGAAAAACCCCCACTAAGGAATCAGGGTACAAAAACGAAGAAAAGACCGAGGAGAAAAAGAAGAAAAGGACAAAAACGAGGAGATAGAAACAATGAAACAGGATACAAAAACGAAAAATAAAATAGGAGGAGGAGGAGGAGGAGGAGTAAGAGGAGGAGGAGGAAGAGGGTGAAAATGTGATAGATAAGTAGCAAAAGGAATTCCTGTAGGTGAACGAACTGAAGGTGTAAATATGTTTTGGGGGGGAGAGGCGGGATGGGTGGGAGGGAGGCTTGGAAAATATATTGAATTGACAGATGGAGCATAAAACACAGCGAGGCATGGAATAAAGGACCACGGGGAACAGACTTGAATCACCATCACCACCACCACCACCATCATCACCATCACTGAAATCACCATAACCCACCACTAACACCACTCCTTTCCTTTCTGCTTCATGTTTTATTCTCCTTTCTCTTCCCTTCCTAGCCCATCCCTTCTTTCCTTTTTCTATCCCTTTCCTTTCCTTCCCTTCCCTTCCCTTCCCTTCCCTTCCCTTCCCTTCCCTTCCCTTCCCTTCCCTTTCCTTCCGTTTTCTTCCGTTTTCTTCCTGTTTTCTTCCTTTCCCTTTCCCTTCCCATTTATTTCAATTCCTTTCCTTTCCTTTCATTCCCTTTCCTTCCCTTTCCTTCCGTTTTCTTCCGTTCTCCTCTGTTTTTTCCTTTCCCTTTCCCTTCCCATTCCTTCCCTTCACATTTATTTTCATTCCTTTCCTTTCCTTTCCTTCCCTTTCCTTTCCTTCCTAGTCTTTACCTTCCCTTTCCTTCCGTTTTCTTCAGTTCTCCTCTGTTTTCTTCCTTTCCCTTTCCTTTCCCTTCCCTTCCCTTCCCTTCCCTTCCCTTCCCTTCCCTTCCCTTCCCTCCACTACCACGCCCACTGTTATCATTACCACCACCACCACCACCACCACAACCACCATCATCACTACCCTTCATCACCTTTTGTATTTTCATCTCCACTCCCTCCACCTCCACCAAATTCACCACCACAACCTCCACCTGCCACAATGAGATAAACATGAGTGGATTGTTAGGGATTTTCACACACACACACACACACACACACACAAACACACACACACACACACACACACACACACACACACACACACACACACACACGCACACGCACACACATATGGTATAGCGTAAAGAAGAGGAATTATCGAGATTAATGTTTTTTTGTATTTTTTTGCATGAACTGTTAACCTCTTTAGCGGTCATCGTTTTCCGTTTCATTTCTCTCTTTTGTGATTCCCGTTTTCTTTCATTCTCTCTTTCCGTTTCTGCTTCCCGTTCTTTCTTCCTTCCCTTCCCTTTCCCTTCCCTTTCTTTCCTTTCCTTTCTTTTCCTTTCATTTCTTTTCCTTCCCTTCCCTTCCCTTCCCTTCCCTTCCCTTCCTTTCTCTTCCCTTCCTTCCATTCCCTTTCCTTCCCTTCCCTTCCTTTCCATTGCCTTGCCTTCCCTTCCCTTCCCTTCCTTTCCATTGCCTTGCCTTCCCTTCCCTTCCCTTCCCTTTCCTTTTATTCCCTTACTTCACTTCCTTTCCCTTTCTCTCCTTTCTCTTTCTCTCCCTTCCCTTCCCTTCCCTTCCCTTCCCTTCCCTTCCCTTCCCTTCCCTTCCCTTCCATCCCCTTCCCTTCCCTTTCCTTCCCCTCCCCTCCCCTTCCCTCCCTTCCCCTCCCTCCCATCCCCTTTCCTTCCCTTCCCTTTCCTTCCCTTCCCTTCCCTTCCCTTCCTTTCCCTTCTCCTCCCTTCTTGTCGAATCACAACCTGTCGCCTGTCCTTTCCGTTTCTTTCTCCCTCTCGCCCCGTTTCATTTCCTCGCTGTTTCACTTCACACTGTCCCTTGCCCCCCCCCCCCCCTTTCGCTTCTGTATCCGCCCAAATCCTGATGGAAGTAATAACACCGCGCCTTTTCCCGCCCAAATCCCGCCCAAAACTCTCCCTTTTTTCCCGCATCAACAACGTTAAGCTGACACTCTCCGTCCATCTCTGTCTACCCTCAAACTCAACCTTTCAACGCCTTTACTATCCTTTCTCCTTCCCTTTCCTTCTCTTTTCGCTGTTTCTTCTTCTGTAACTCAACCTCTTAATGCCTCTTTCTTTTCCCCTTCAATTTCTTTCTCTCCTCCCTGTTTCGTTTTTTCTAACTTAACTTCTCAATGCCAATACCAGAATCTTTCCTTTCCTCTCTTTCGTTTTTCGCTGTTTCTTCCTCTCTTACTTCAACCTCTTAATTTCTCTGCTATGTCTTCTCGTTCTCTTTTTCTTTTCGCTGTTTCTTCTTCTCTCTTCCCTTTTTTCCCTTATAGCTCCATCCCACACTGTTTTCTTTATTCAATGTTCTTTCTTGTTCCTTTGATTTTTCTTGCCGATTCCCCTCAATTTTTCTACCTCAACCTTATCCTACTCTATCCCTTCCTCTCTTTTTGTCCCATTTCCGTTATGTTTTTCTTCCCTTCTCCCTTCCTTTTCCTCTCTCTTCCCCTCCCCTTCTTTCGCCTCCCTGACACCTTCTATTATCTATTTCCAACTTAATAATTCTTCCTCCCACACTCATCCACTCATGCAAACACGCACGCCCTCTCTCCCTCTCCTACGCCTTCCAGCTCGAACATGGATTTATTGGGGTATTAGGGTAACATTGTGGAAACTTTTGCACTACTAACGCTTACCTGTCCTGGGCTAAGTGCTAATTTTAGGTCGCTGTTGTTTTGAATGTTTAACTAGAATGTGCTACCGGCAGCGATTATCTTTCTACGCTCCCCCCCCCCCCTCTCTCTCTCTCTCTCTCTCTCTCTCTCTCTCTCTCTCTCTCTCTCTCTCTCTCTCTCTCTCTCTCTCTCTCTCTCTCTCTCTCTCTCTCTCTCTCTCTCTCTCTCTCTCTCTCTCTCTCTCTCTCTCACGCACACGCGCACACACACGATTTTCCCCGATACGCTGCTGACCCGTGACTCGTTTTGTCAAATGCGGCGGAAAGAATACGTGCGTTTAATGTCGTTTGTAGCAGAGTGAGAGGCGGGCGTACCTGTTGACGGGGGGAGGGAGAGGGGAATGGGAGGTGGGCGTTGAGAGGGGATGTGGGCGTGAGAGAGGAGGTTAAAGAGAAGTTTGAGAGAGAGAGAGAGAGAGAGCATAATTTATACCCTATAGTCAGTTAAATCTGGCATGCCGCTACCGTAGAGTTTTTACCGGCATCAGTAGCTATGAGAGGGAGACCGATGGGGAGAGGAAGATAGAGAAAGTGGGACAGGGTGAGAGAATGAAAGGAAGGATGGGGTAATATGAGGGAAGAAGGTACGGAAAAGGGAAGATGGGTGAAGTAAGGAAGGAAGGAGGGAGAGAAGGAGGGAGGGAGAACAGAGGAGTAATGAGATTAAAAATGTGAGTTAGATGAAAGATTTGCATGGAAAGGGGAAAGTCAAGCATATGTTACTGATAGAGGGAAATGATGTGAGGTGTTTAGGTGTTAATGAAGCAGGTGATACGTACACGCGATACAGGTGAGTCGTCCCGGCGGAGGCGTGAGAGCGTGGCGTCGCGGGGTATTGCGTCGCCGCTGATGATGTGTGAAGGATGTATGATGATCGCCTGCTCCGGTACTTTAGGAGAGGCGACAGGCGTAGATGGAATTCTTTATTGTAACCTCCTCCTCCTGCTCACTGTCCGTCGCTACCTTCTCCACCTGCTTCTCTGGCTGTTTCTCCTCCTCCTTTATCTTTTTTGGCTCCATCTACTTAACCGGTTCTCTCTCCGTCTGATCCTCCGTTTCATTCTCTTGTTTCCCATTCCACTCGCTCCCTTCTCCGACTCCACCAGCGCCTCCGCCACCACCTCCTCCACTGCCTCCTTTTCCTCCTCCTCCTCCTCCTCCTCCTCCTCCTCCTCCTTCTCTTCCTCTTCTTCCTCCCTCTCCTCTTTTTTTCTCCTGCTTTTTAAAACATTCAATTAATGAGCGTACTATTTTTTCCTCTGATCCCTCTGAGAAAAAAAAGGTCTTTTTTTTTACTGTTTCTATTTAATTAAGTGGGAAAATTTATCCTCCTGTGGCCATCTCAAGTTACACATTATGTCTCCACAGGCTTGTTTTTTTTATTTGCTCTTGAATTACTATTTTTTTTTCAGTGGTTTTCTATTTTCGTCTTTTCTGCGTTGGTAGACTTTTATCTTTCCCTGTTTTTCCTGGCGAGGTGTTTTTCACTTCTCTCAACCCTTTTTTTGGGAACCATTGTAAGTTTTTTTAGGTTGCGGAGTTTTTGCTTTTTGAGTGTTCGTTCTTCTGTTTCTCTCTTTTTTCATAATACACACTGCGAGGACATTTTTCTCTTCGCTCATATTTCAGCATTTTATATTTCTTTTATTTCTCTCGTTTCTTATTTCAATTAGTATCTTTCTTTTTACTCTCATTCTTTTGTCGTGTCTAACTCTTTTTTAA
>NC_066552.1:6856623-6891623 GCF_024679095.1 Eriocheir sinensis
CCATTTTCCTTCTTTACCCTTTCTTTCATTATATAATTTCGTTTCTATTTTCTCTCCCTTCCACTTCCATATTCCACTTGTTCATATTTCCCTTCCGTTTTCTTCAGCTTTTCCTTCCTTTCTACTCTTCCCGTTTTCTTATATTCACTCCTTTTATTATATTTCTTCCTTTTCTATTTTCTCTCCATTTCTTCACTCCTTTTTCTCTTAATCCTTCGTCTCACTCTTTATTTAGTTACTTCCATCTTTCTCATCTATCTTTTTTTCCATTCTTTATTGTCTCTCCCTCTCTCCATCGCCTACCTTCTCGCCCTACTCTAATTTCTTTCCCTCCTCCTCCTCCTCCTCCTCCCACCTGTCCTTCCCCTCGCCAGGTGCTCCCCAGGTGAGTCGGGGGGGTATCGAGGCAACATTTGTCATCATTAGTGTCCTTCCCATTGCTCCGCCACTCCGTCTCCACACCAGCCAAGACTTCGCCTACCTAAACACTCATTCACTCATTCACTCAATTACTTAGGCGTTCATTCATCTTGCCAGTCAGCCAATCGATCAGAAGGTTACTTATTCATTCATTTTCATATTCAGTTATTTATTTGTTTATTTAGTAGTTCATTTCGCTTATCCAAACTCTTATTCACTCAATCCCGTAGTCATTCATTCATTCTGCGAGTCAGCCAATTGATCAGGAAGTTACCTGTGCATTTATTCTCTTATTCAGTTATTCATTTGCGTGTTCAGTATTTCATTCACTTATGCAATCACTCAGTCAGTCCTTCTGATTTTTTTTTCTTAAGTTTACGAGTATTTATGTATTTGCCCGATAGTTCGCTTTTCATTCTTTTCTATATCAATTTTTGTGTCATTCATCTCTCACTTACACTTAAACTCACTCTCCTCATCGATTTCACCCTCACTCACTATTCTTTCCTTTTCTCACCTCTAATCTTTCATGTTCCACCACCCGCCTCGTCCTTCACCTTCTCCCTCACCTACTTATTCTTCCATCCCAACCTCTTCTCCTCCTCCGTCACCTTCCTTCTCTTCCCTCATGTATTTATCTTTGAAGGTTACCCACGATTTCTTCTTCCCCTTCCAGTACCTCCAGTAACCTTGCTTTTGGTCATCTCTTCTGATTCTTTTATGGGATCAGCGATTAGCGGGCCTTTTTTTTATTATTGTTTTTTTTTGTGTCCTTGAGCTGCCTCCTTTGTTGTAAAAAAAAAAAAAAAAACTCAACATGTTCACTGGTTCACTTGTACACTCCCCTGTTACACTTTCATATCTAGTCACTCATATACCGTATTCATTAACATTACTAACTTGTTTTTTTGTTACTTTTTTCCACACCCTTATTACCCATTTCTCCCTACTTTTATTTCTGGTATAATTACTCCTCTCATCTTTATTTATCTTTAACTTCACAGCACTTCTCCCTTTGGTCTTCTAATTTTTCTTTTTTCCCTTTTTTTTCTCTCTATGCTTCTTGTCCCCTCGCCACGTGCCTCTTCCCCGGTTTTTTCTTTTTTTTTCTTCCAACCCTCACCTTTTTTCCTCCTCCCACCGGCTCCTCTTACTTTCTCTTTCCTTCTCCGTCTCACTCCTCATTCCTCTCTCCTCATCTCGATTCAGGGTACTTCCTCTCACGTCTTGCGGTCCTCGGCTCTCCCTCTTTCCCTCTTCCTTTCCTCTTCCCTCGCCAGCTTCTTCTGATGATTAATTTTACTCCCCTGTCATGTACCTTTTCCCCGTTTCCTTTCCTTTTTTCTCTTTTTCCTTCTCATTTTTCTATATTTTTTATTTATATTTCTTTTCGTTTGTTCTTTTGTGGATTCGTTATTTTATCCGTTCCTTCTTTCTCTTCCTTCTTTCATATTTTTTTGCCTGCCTTCTTTTCACTTTTTCTTCTTATCCTTTCATCCTTCTTTTTCTTTTATTTTCTCCTCCTTTTCTTCCTCCTCCTCCTCCACTTTCTCCTCCTCCTCCTCCTCCTCCTCCTCCTCCTCCTTCACGTCCTCCTCTCCCTCCTCCTCCTCCTCCTTCTTCTTCCCCTCATCTTCCTCCTCCTCCTCCTCTTTCTCCTCCTCCTCCTCCTCCTCCTCCTTCTCGTCTTCCTCTCCCTCCTCCTCCTTCTCCTTCCCCTCCTCTTCCTCCTCCTCCTCCTCCACTGTTATTTCTTGTAACACTTCTCACCTTGACTTTTTATATTAACTTTTCTTTTTGTCATTCCTTTATTCACTTTCTCTCTCTCTCTTTCTCTCTCTCTCTCTCTCTCTCTCTCTCTCTCTCTCTCTCTCTCTCTCTCTCTCTCTCTCTCTCTCTCTCTCTCTCTCTCTCTCTCTCTCTCTCTCTCTCTCTCTCTCTCTCTCTCTCTCTCTCTCTCTCTCTCTCTCTCTCTCTCTCTCTCTCTCTCTCTCACGGACCTTTGATATTTTTTCACTCTTTAAATTCATTAGCTCGTCCCCTCTTCTCCAATACTTCCTCTTCTCTCCTCCTCTTGTCCTCCTTTCTCCCTCCCTCTTCCCTCTTCTTCCTCTTTCTCTCTCCTCCTCTCTACCTCTCTCTGTCCTCCTCCTCCTCCTCTTCTCTCCTTCCTCCTCTCCTTCCCTCTCCCTCCCTTTCTTAAACACATTATTTCGCTCTCGCCCTCTCGCCTTTCCTCTCTCCTCTTTGGTTGTTTTCGCTGCGCTTTTGTTTCTCTCGTTTGCACGGTTTTATTTTTCGTTGTTCCCGCTGCTCCTAATATTTTCCTTTCTCCTCGAGGTCTTGTTACGTTTGCCAGTTTTATGAGGGTTATTAGGTTGCTCCTCTCGACGGAAACGAACTTGGGAAAATATAATAATGATGGTGGTCTTTGTGGTAATAGTGGTGGAAATAATAGTAGGAATATTAGTTGTAGTAGTAGTGGTGGTAGTAGTAGTAGTAGTAAGGAATGGTGTAGGAAAGAGACAGGGAATGTAAAGTAACTGGAACACACGAGGGAAAAAGTGGAAGGGGCATAAAGAAGGGAGGAACGGAAGGAAGGGAAGGGAAGGGAGGAGGAAAGAAGTATTAGTATTGGCAATAGGGAATGGTAGAGGAAAGAGAGGGAATGAAAAAAAATACTTGTAGGACACGAGAGAAAAAACGGGAGGGGGAGAAAAGAGTGAGGAAAAGGAAGAAATGAATGGGGAAAGGAAAGAAATACAATGAAGCTTAAACAATTGGAATCTAGTAAACAGGAAGGGGAAAGGGAAAGGGGGAAAGAAATGAAGGAAAAGGAAAAAAAGAAATTATAGGAAAATCAAGTGGAATGTAGAAAACGGGAAGGAGGAAGTGGAAAGGGAAAAGAGGGATGAAGGGAAGGACAAGAAATGAAAGGAAAGAAAATAAAGCAAAAAGCGATTGAAATATAGAAAACACGAAAGTATACAGGGTAGGGGAAAGCAAGTATGAAGGAAAGGAGTGAAGGAGGAAAGGAAGGAAAGAAAATATAGCAAAATCAGTTAGAATATAGAACACAAGAATGATGAAGAGGGAGGGGAAAAGGGGGATGAAGGGAAGGAGAAGGAAAGGAAAAAAATAACCCAACATCAATTGGAATATATAAAACAGGAAGGATGAAGGGGAATGGGAAGAGAGAGATGAAGGGAAGAAGGAGTAGGAAAGAAAGGAAAGAAAATCAAGCGAAAGTCAATTAAAATAAAGGAAACGGGAATGGGGAAAGAGCAATAAAGGGAAAGAGAAGGGAACGAAGGAAGAAAAAAAAGACATGGAATATAAGTAAACAGGGAGGGGGGAAAGAAAAGGGGAAAGAAGGGAGGAAGGAAAGTAAAGAAAGAAGAAAAGAAGGAAACAAAACCAAGGATTGTCAATTGAAATGTAGAAAAATGGTAAAGAAAAACGAAATGGTGTAAATATCAAATAATAATAATAATAATGATAATAATAATGATGATGATAATAGTAATGCAATATCCCAAAAGAACAGCCGCACCTTTAGGCAGATGGAGTGCACCAATTAGAGCTCAGTAATGGCAGCTGTTTTTTCCTCGCATATTTATTGCTTGGATTTTCTTATTTGCGTATAATAATTCAGCACAGCCCCAGCCCGGAGTAGAGGGGCTTAACTCTCCGCTGTTTAATCTGTATATTTGTCTGTTTATCTAGGATTGTCTCTCTTATGTCTGCGTGTTTGCTAATGCTTTTTGTTGCTATTTTGTGTATGTCTGTTTTTGGATACGTCTACTTATTTTGTTTTCTTTTCCATATTTTTTTTCTTTTGTCCTTCCGTCTGTCTGATTATCTATGGCTGTCTCCCTGATTATTTATGTCTGTATGTCTTTTATCTGTTTGCATAGTTCTTGTAGTCATTTTGTATTTGCCTGTCTGTGTATGTGTCTACTTATTCCTTTCTCTTCTCCATAATTACTTTTCTTATGCACTTTCGTCTGTCTGATTATCTATGTCTGTCTGTCTTACATCTTCCTGCTAATAGATTTGTTGCTATTTTATATTTGTCTGTCTGCGCATGTGCCAACTTATTCTTTTCTCTTTTCTACAATTTTTTTTTCTTATGTCCTTTCCGTTTCTTCATTTCTCGATATTCTTCTTTCTCCCGCCTTCTTCCTCCTTTCCTCCTAGTTTGTTTTCCTCTGTTTCGTCTTTTTGCCCGTCTCTGTTTCGTGTTTGTTTGTTATCTGGATTCATTGTATGTCTTTTTTTGCACATCCGGGTTTTCTGTTTGTGTCTCTGCATGGATGGCTTTGAATCCCATTTATCTGTGCATATTTCTATTACAATTCTGTCTGTCTTTTCTTTTTCATAATTTTCCTCTGCTTCATGACCTCAGGTGACTCTTTCTCTCTCTCTCTCTCTCTCTCTCTCTCTCTCTCTCTCTCTCTCTCTCTCTCTCTCTCTCTCTCTCTCTCTCTCTCTCTCTCTCTCTCTCTCTCTCTCTCTCTCTCTCTCTCTCTCTCTCTCTTTATCTATCTATCTACCTATCTATCTTCCTGTCTATCTATCGCCCTTCCTGCACACGACGAAAATGTTCTCTCGTCGACATATTTTGCTCGCTAACGTATTCTTTCCCCTCGTTTCCCTTCTCCTCCCCCATGATCTTTTTTGACCCTCCGTGTGTTTAGAGAGTATCCCTCAATGACTATTCTGCAGCACATGACCCCACCTGACCTCTCTTTCCTCCTTGTCTTATTCTTCTTTCAGACATTTCACTTCTCTTCTTCACAGATTCGTTTTCCTCTCTCGCCTGTCACCCTGAATTCGATAACATGATCCAGGTAAGAGATTCCGTTACCTGCCCTCTTTTTATTCCTTCTGTCTTACACTTTTATTTCCACCTTTTCTTTTTCCTTTTTCTTATTTGATATTCTCCCTTCTTCTCTTCGTTTCTTCGTGTCCCACTTTTTATGTAATTCTTTCTACATTCCGTTGTCTTTTTTCCTATTTTTTCCTTTTCCCAGCATCAGTTTTCATCTCTAAATTACTACATCTCTCTTGCATCTCTTTCTCCTCCTTTAACCCTTTCACTACGTTTCTGTATTCTCCTTCGCTCTCCTCTTTTCCCTCTCCTCCCTTCCTCTCTTTTCCTTCTCCTCCCCTCAGCTCTACTCATCTCCTTCCCACTTTTCCCTTATGTATTCTTTTCCACCTTCTCCCTAACCTTCCCTTTCCTCCATTTCACCTTTTTTGTCTTCTCTCTCTCCCTTGTCTTCTTCCCCTCTTACCGTACCTCTCCCTCCGTTGTTATTCTTTCCTTCTTTTTTTCTTCTTGCCTGATATGTAACCGGTTTTTCCATCAATTTCTCTTTCTTCCTCCCCTCTCTACTTCTCCCTCCATCTCCCTTAACTTGTAACGTTCTTTCCACTATTCTATTTCCTCCTTTTTCCTCTCATTCCTCTTCTCTCTTCTCTTCCCCTCTTTTCTCTCTTTCCCTCACATAACTTTTTTCTCCTTTATTCTGTTTTCATCCTCTTCCTTCCACTCTTTCCTATTTTTTTCATGTTTTCCCTCCATTTTATTTTTTTCTCCTTTTTCTCTTCTCCTACCATTCCTTTCCTACCTCCCTTCATCCCTCTTTCGACTTCTTCCATATTTTTCCTCCTTTCTTTTTCCTCCATATTTCCCTCTCTTGACTTTTCCTCCCGTTTTCCTCCCTCACTTCGCTTTCCTTCTATTCTGTTTTTTGTCTCCTTTTTCCTCCATTTTCCCCTTTTAACACTATTCTCTCTCCTCCCCCCTACTCCTATCTCATCATTTCTCATATTTTCTTTTCCTTCATCTTTTTGCTCCCTTTTCCCCCTTCATATCGCCATCTCCCCCCTACTCCCTCCACTCCTTATACCTCATTATCTCATCTCTTCCCCTCCTTTCTTCGTTTTCCTTCCCTTTCCCCTCTTCTCCTATTCACACCTGTACTCCTCTTACCTCATCATCTCATATTTGCCCTGCTTTCATCCTTTTCTCCCTCTTCCCCTCTCCTACCCTCCCCTCCCTTTCCTCTTTCACATTTTTCCTTTAACAAGCCAGGTCACCTTCGTTAAAGTATACATACCCACCTGGATGCACCTCTCTCCCTCTCTCTCCCTCCCTCTCCTCTCCTCTCCTCTCCTCTCCTCTCCTCTCCTCTACTCTCCTTTCCTCTCTCCTTCTCTCCTCTCCTCTTGCTGTAACCCAATCAGCTGAACATCAATCCAGCCTCCAGGACTTAATTGTGTAAACATGGACGAGGTGCGCTCTGCAGGTCTCTCGTTGCACCTGGGATAGCGTGGGAAGGTTCATCTCGCGAATTTATCTCTGCCGAGGTCTGTAACCTGACGTCCTTGAGGGATGCGTGTGTTTTTATTGCTGTATTGTGTTAGTTTTATTACCTCGGTGCCGTTGTTGTTATTATCCGTCTTGAGGGGTGTACCTGATGTGCCTGAGATTTGTTTGTGGTACTGTTGCATCTTGTTATTTGGTCTACTTTGTTATTATGTTGTTGTTAGTGTTATTGTTTTTAGCATTGTTGTTTTTAAAGTTGTTTATTCATAGAGTATTTTATTGCTCTCTTTTTATTCAGCTTTTGCACATATGTAATTTTTTTTTACCTATCGTATCATGCTTATTATTCTCCCTCGTTGTCATTTTGTTGTTGTTGTTGTTGTTGTTGTTGTTTAGATTAGGTATTTTATTGTTTTATTCGTTTCGCGTATCTGAGGACTTCCTGATTCTTGTATTGTCACTGGAGAGATTGACTTCAAGTGTTGCAGAGAATGAGAGCAACAGGTGAGGATGCGATGGACAGGGAGAAGATTCGTGCATACCGTCAGCAACAGACTTTAGGGTTACGAACAAAACGAAGAATAAAAATAAAAGTTTGTGTTGTTGGCTACGATGTTACCGTTGCTCATTTGTTTGCCCTGCGCTATTTTTATTTCATTTTCATGGTTCCTGCTCCTGACTTCCTTCTTGTACTAGTTTGTATCATGTCTCTTTTGGAAAATATATCGTGTTAATCCGCGGTAATGACATTCCACTCTTCCAACCTTCTATCCTTCATTCTCTTTCTCCCTCTCTTCCATATTTCTCCTTCGCGTTCATCCTACACTTTCTTCATCTATTACTCCTTCCATGTCTCTTTATTCTCTATCTCTTCACTTTTACGTCCCTCTCTTCCTCATCTTTTAAGCGCAGTACATCGTAGCCGCTCTATTACAGGTGAGGTCAGGTAGAGTATTGGTGCGTTTAGAGGTGAGGTATTTTTAGAGTCCCCCTTCCCATAACTCCATCAGCGCGGCTTCCATAAACTCTCCGCTCACCTCCCCGCGAACACAAACAACCGGAGACGCGAGGAAATCCGATGGAGCTTGGCGGGGGAGAACGGTGACTCCATCCCACCTGTTTGTTTGTGTTGGTGAAAGCGAGGCAGCGTCACGTAAGGAAAAATGTGAGGTCAGGTGAGAAGATGGAGATAGAGTCAACAGAAAGGGGATGTTCATTTTATCCTTTGACACTAAAAGGGGAAAACATGAAAAGAAATCGCAATATACAGAAAAGAAGGAAAAAGAGCAATATACAGAAAAAGAGCAATATACAGAAAAGAAGGAAAAAGAGCAATATACAGAAAAAGAGCAATATACAGGAAAAAAGAGCAATATACAGAAAAAGAGCAATATACAGAAAAAGAGCAATATACAGAAAAAAGAGCAATATACAGAAAAAAAGAGCAATATACAGAAAAAGAGCAATATACAGAAAAGAAGGAAAAAGAGCAATATACAGAAAAAGAGCAATATACAGAAAAAAGAGCAATATACAGAAAAAAAGAGCAGTATACAGAAAAAGAGCAATATACAGAAAAGAAGGATACTGTTGGAAAAATATAAGACCATGTGAAAGAAAAGGGAAAGTGCAAGCAAACAAAATAGAGGCGAGTTTTGTGACCTCTATTCTCTTGCTTTTGTTGTCGTTGAAATGAAAAATAACTTACAGAAAAAAGGAATATGAAGGAATAAATAAATAAGACCGTGTGAGAAGATAGTGACAGTTTGAGAAGCCTAAAAGATGATTATTTGCTACTTTTTTGTTTTTCTTTTCCTATTTTTATGTGGGCCAGAAATGAAAAAAATAGGATGCAAGGAGGTTTAGGAAGAAGAAAATAAACGATCAAGTGAAAAAAGGAAAGTGTATGTAACGCCGAAGTGGATATATTAATGTGATGTTTTTTTGTTTTTTGTTTTGGCGTAGAAATGAACAAAACTTTACAAGAAAATAAAATGAAAAAGGAAAAGGAAAAACAAATGAGAAGAGACAATATCGTTAACTGAAAACTGATAGCGTTGTAACAATTCTTTTTCTTAACTTTATTTTGTCACAAATGCTCAAATACTAAAAAGAGAAAAGATCGATGAAAACTATCGGATCTAGTGAAAAGAGGCGAACTATTAACGCAAAACAAGAGGCGTTGCGCGTGTTTGCCTTTTTTTGTCGGAGGAACAAACTAAAAAATCCAAGTAAAAAGACAGGAAAAAAAATGCGAGAAGGGACGGAACGGAGGGAGCAGCTAAAAATAGACATAAGAAAAAAAAATATACGTAGCAATGCCCATGACACAAAATAAATGACTGACGTTTTGTATATGAAGAGGTCTGAAGGACACAAAGAAAATAGACATAAGAAAAAAAAATATACGTAGCAATGCCCATGACACAAAATAAATGACTGACGTTTTGTATATGAAGAGGTCTGAAGGACACAAAGAAAATAGACATAAGAAAAAAAAATATTGGAAGCGATGCCCATGACACAAAATAAATGACTGACGTTTTATATATGAAGAGGTCTGAAGGACACAAAGCAAATAGACATAAGAAAAAAAAATATTGGAAGCGATGCCCATGACACAAAATAAATGTCTGACGTTTTGTATATGAAGAGGTCTGAAGGACACAAAGAAAATAGACATAAGAAAAAAAAATATAGGAAGCGATGCCCATGACACAAAATAGATGACAGGTTTTATATGTGAAGAGGCCGGAAGGACACACAAAAAAATAGACATAAGAAAAAAAAATTACGTAGCAATGCCCGTGACACAAAATCTAAATAATTATAAGTAAAATTTGTATACTTGAAAGTTAGGAAACTGAATGAATATCGCTTGAAAATGATTGGGCAAACTAATTAATATGTTCCATTACAGTAAGAAAGACACAAAAACAATATTGACTTCGAACACCAAATATGAGGAATGTGAAAACTGGAGTGACACTTGCGAAAGAAATTCAAGAGAGAAATGTTTTTAAAAGAAATGAATCTAATGTGTTCAAAAATACTTTCCGAATCTGCAAACCCAAAAAGTCACTAATTTGTAACATCTGAGTCAGTGAAGGTGAGCGTGAACGTGACTTACCTGCAGGCGGGTGTCGGAGGTGAAGGTGATGCCGTCCGTCGCCAGCACCTTCAGGTCCTCATGCCGAATCCACGACACCTGTGCATGGAAAGAGATTAGAAAACTTAAATCCATCTGTCCTCACCTGCTCTATTAATGCATTTGTTACGATATTGTATCAAGTTTACGTGAGAACGAGTAGTATATGATTTTTTTAAGGTTTATATATATATATATATATATATATATATATATATATATATATATATATATATATATATATATATATATATATATATATATTTTTTTTTTTTTATAAGCAGTAAAAGTTCAAGGAAAAAGGGGCAAGAAAAAGTGAAAGAGGAAAGAAAAATGTTTTAGCATCCCAGAGAAACACTTTTTTTTCTCTTCACAACAAAGGACTGAGAAAGACAGACAAATAGAGGGAAAAAAGAAAGTCGAGGTCGAAAAAGGAACACACCAAATATGACAACCGAGCAATGTTTTTAAAGGTGAAAGGAAACGAACGTGAAAAAAAAAAAAACGTGAATTCTGACTCCTTCTGTAACGATAAAAGAGAGGGAGATAAAGAGAGACAGACATAGGGGAGAAAGAAAGAGGAAGAGAGGGAGATGCAAAGCCGCCCAGCAGGGATGAGGGGTCTATAAAACCTAAAAGAATGACACGATGAAACTGAGGTACGACAAGTAGTCCGAAAATCAGAAAAAAGATATAAAAAAGTCGTATCTTTGAAATTTATTGAGCGTGCCTGTTGATCCTTCTGTTCTTCAAGTAATCAAGTAGAAAGAAAGAAAAGGAACAGAGAATATGTAAGGAGAGGAAGTATAAGGATAAATATAAGGAGAGAAAGAAAAGAGTGGGCAATGCAAAGCTGCCAACAGAAATGACAGGACCAAAAAAACGCAAGGAAAGACACGATGATATTACGGTACGAAAAACGGCCCAAAAGTCAAGAAAGAAGAATAGCCAAGAAAGTTATGTGCTTGAAATTAAATAAGTTCCATGTTGATCCACTTCTTCAGGCAATCAAGTCGAAGGAAAGGAAACAAAAAGGAAAATAAGAAGAAAACGTAGAAAAAAAACACTTGATACTTTCCTTACGAAGACAGAAAAAAAAATTGTGCGTTGGTGGTCATTCTTTTTATTCAATTAGTTCACCCTAGAGTTCGATAATTGCTTAATCCCTTTTACGTGTTTCTTTTCATCTTCGAATTTGTTTTATTTTCGCCGGGGTAAAGGTAATGACATTTTTCTTTACTCACCAATTATTTTTTTTTTTTTCAGGTGAGGTAACGCATAATTCTTAACGTGTCCTTTCTGCAGTTGTGTAAGCCGGATTTGCCTGATGTTTTTCCCTCTCTAATCTATAAAGTAATGCAATCCCTTAAGCACACACACACACACACACACACACACACACACACACACACACACACACACGCACACGCACACACATGCCGGCAAGGATGGACCCACATATTTACATTTTGTCACCCACTTTTTGCGCTAAAATAATGAAGCTCCAGAATTGCGTCGTACAATTAATTTAGTTTCCGAAAAGAAGGAAAGTCAATAGCAGTTTTCTCGCCGTTGTGGGGCGGAAAGGTGAAGGGGAGGCAGGAGCGGACGTGGCTTAGGGAAGGGCTATTATTATTATTATTATTATTATTATTATTATTATTATGATTATGATTATGATTGTGGTTGTTGTTGTTGTTGTTGTTGTTGTTGTTGTACAGCTGCTACACTATCACTACTGTTGCTACCTTTACACACACACACACACACACACACACACACACACACACACACACACACACACACACACACACACACACACACACACACACACACACACACACACACACACACACACACACACACACACACGTATGATTATTATTTGTCTGCAAAGTTTCGGTGTAAAACATAAAGACGGGAACTTTCGCATCATGAAGTGTATACGTGTGTGTGTGTATGTCTGTGTGTGTGTGTGTGTGTGTGTGTGTGTGTGTGTGTGCCCAGTGTGTCTGTGTCGTTTTAAGGCTTGGCTGGATATCGGTGTCTAGAATATATCACATTGAAAGCGAGACCTGCACGCGTCCCTCGCCTCGTAATGGTACTGCTATTTGTAAGGCGATATTAATGCTGCCTAATTTTCACACTCCTCTCATTTATATTTTACTATTTTTTCTATATATGCGACAGAATAAGGGATGAATGATACATGAATGATAAATGTGTAAAAAAAATGTCCGCCAAAATACTCACATTGAAATAAAATATAGTAAGAATTTGTTTCGAAAATGTTCGATTGGTGTTGTGAGAATTAGTTTTGTATCCTTGGTCTGTCAGGTAACTATTCATGTAACACAGGTGAATATCATTGATCCACCTGGTAGATGTCAAGGAGTTAAAGTGGCCGATGTGTGTATGACGCACAAGATAACAACCGTATTTATTCATGAACGACGAATGGCAGGTTGGAATAACTTAGAATATATACATGATGCCCCCACCTCCTCAATACCTACATTATTTACTTTATTTATTAGAGACTATTTTATCATTCGAAGAGATAAATTATTCGTGACACTCCTCGCACACCTTCAGGACACATTTGATATAATGAGACAGTTGCCTTGAATAACGTCCCTTCTCATTATGCACAAACAGTATTTTTATAAGCAGTACAAGAAAATGTATGTTGGCTGCTATTGGAGGCTCTCTAACCTCTCCTCAAACAAAATTTTGATTCACTAAGGTCTCGGCGGCATGTATGGATCATCAGCACTAAAGAACGGAGTTTGTGGCAGGACTTAAGCTTTTAAAGAGATGATGCAGATAGGTTACTTATAGACACGAAAGCACGGAGGTTAGTTAGGTCCGGGCGCGACTGTCGTGACCACCAGCTGCTGCTCGCCCACCCCAGCACGGCGGCCTTGGCTTAATATCTGTGGCGTGCCGTCTCCTATACTGCCTACAGACTGGCCGTGATGAAGGCAAGGTGTGTGTGTGTGTGTGTGTGTGTGTGTGTGTGTGTGTGTGTGTGTGTGTGTGTATTGATTTTATTTTATGATTGAAGCTTTTATTATCAAGATTGTATTTCTTAACAATGTTTGTTTGATATATCTCGTAATGTTGTGATATACGAGTTTCTTTAACTGCGTACTTTAGTAAAGGCAATGAACCGTGTGTAGCTAGGCTTTTAGAATGATTAAAAGGTAAAGGCAAAAAGGCGAAGGGGAAATATATTCTACTAGCAGGAAACGGTCCCACTAAAAGGGTAAACTGTCACTTAAGCTTTGCCTGATGTAACACCAAGGAGAGATTTCAATAAAACAAAGACCAGTTCCGTTTTTGTGACTCCTCCTTTCGAAGAGTAAATCGTAGGGACAAGGAACGCAATGGAAAACATAATCCAGGAATTGTCCAGGGCAAATTCCCTTTGATTGCCTAATAGTACAGCTAGGAAATCTTGTACACTTTTGAAAAATGTCATTTATCTCTATAAAGGAAACAATAAGCTTGTACATTGAAAATTACAGGACATTATTCATATATCAGTACCTGTGAAACTATTAAGCTGAAATAGTACTAATAGACCCTTGAAAAATAGGTCAGATATCTCCAAAAATGGGGAAAATGTAGGTTAAGACAATAAGGTTAGCTCACCCGTACTCGTGGATGACATTAATCTTTCTCACTGATCAGGTTAAAAATGACGTACAAAAATAAAGTTAGTCCTCTTGAACTTCTGTCAGGTAGCCCAGAAATGAAGAGAAAAGTGAGAACGGAAAAAGAAAACCTTATTCGGATTTTTTTTCAGAACATATCCCGGAACACGAACAGATATTTTCTTTTTTTATTCGTTTACCTGCCGGCCTACCTGTGTTTCCTGTACCCTTTCCTTTTTTTTTTTTTTTTTTTTTTTTACATATGGCCTATAGCGTCGGTAGGCTATTCCTTAGGGGCCTGATGGTCTGCCCGAGCCCGTCATGGCGCAGGCAATTGTTTATAGTGGCGCCATTATTCTTGTACCTACTGTCCGCCTACTCCTCCTTATTCCTATTCTCTCCTACTCATTCCTATTCACTTACGAATTTCTGTACTCTCCTATTTATCCCTATTCTCTCTTACCTATTCCTATTCTCTTCTACTCATTCCTATTCTCCAACTTCTTCTCCTACTCATTCCTATTAACTCTTACCTATTCCTATTCTCTCATACCTATTCCTATTCTCTCCTACGTATTCCTATTCTCCTTCTTATTCCCATTCTCTTTCCTATTCCTATTCTCTCTTATTTCTATTCTCTCCTATTTGTTCCTATACTCACTTTATCTTTCCCTCAGCCAGTAAACTCATTTGACTCATCCACTTTATCACATTACTATCTTTTTCCTGCCTTTTTCTTTTACCTACCTGTTTATCTCCACTTTTACCTGGCTATTAATATCCCCTTCCACCTTTTCTTCTCGCTAATATGTTTTCTCATCTGTATTTTTGTCACCCGTCTTCTTACCTGCTATGTTCCTCTAATTATCTACCTGTCGTCTGTCTGTATGTCTATTAACCTGCATGTTTTCGTCTTCTCCCACCTTTGACCTTCTCACCACCGTTGTCAGATTGTTGTCCTCAGAGCATACCGGCTTTTTACACTTAACTACTGTCAAAACACATCAGGAATTAACGATTGTAACGCTAACTATAAATAAATCTCGTTATCGTGGTGCAGGAGACAGTTTATGGGTTGGAAATCGGGGAATATAAGAGGCTGAGTAGAACAATCTGGCGCCTTTGCTCCTCACCCACCTTCCCTGCCACATCCATTACCAAGTTACCTGTCACCAATCGCCTTACTTCCCGGCCACCTCCATTACCAAGTTACCTGTCACCAATCGCCTTACTTCCCGGCCACCTCCATTACCAAGTTACCTGTCACCAATCGCCTTACTTCCCGGCCACCTCCATTACCAAGTTACCTGTCACCAATCGCCTTACTTCCCGGCCACCTCCATTACCAAGTTACCTGTCACCAATCGCCTTACTTCCCGGCCACCTCCATTACCAAGTTACCTGTTATCAATCGCCTTACCCTCCTTTCTCCTCATTAACTCTTCTTACCTGTTTAATCTTTGGCTTCCCTTCCACCTGTTCCTCACATACGCACTTGTTCAACTTACCTATCAAATATAGCGTTGAAATACTCATATAATTTCCATCTCCCTTACCGTCCTGCCTTTCCAACGTCTCTCCTGCCACCTGCGATATTCCTCCCGCACCTTCCATTAGCACCGTCCTCTTTTCTCCACAATACGTTAGAGCTCGATGGCAAAATCATGTAAGTAACGTTTTTATGCCTAATTTAGTGTGGCCGAGGTGACGTGTTGTTTGCCAGACTGCCCTGGAGAATTTATGAAGCAAGGTGGAAGAGGTGGGGATGAAGGAGAAGGCGTGTGGACAGCGGACACCTTCATGTCTGTATGCTGTGTGTGTGTGTGTGTGTGTGTGTGTGTGTGTGTGTGTGTGTAAGTGTGAGTGTGAGCGTGAGTGTGAGAGTGAGAGTGAGAGTTTAGCCAGGGGGAGGAAACCGACAAGACACAGATGTTTTCCTCCTGTCCCTGCTCCCATTACTAAATTCCTCCTCCTCCTCCTCCTCCTCCTCCTTCTCTTAATCCTCTTCTTCTTCTCCTCCCCCAGACTTGGAATATTAAACTCATCATGCCTCGCCACCTCTCTCTCTCTCTCTCTCTCTCTCTCTCTCTCTCTCTCTCTCTCTCTCTCTCTCTCTCTCTCTCTCTCTCTCTCTCTCTCTCTCTCTCTCTCTCTCTCTCTCTCTCTCTCTCTCTCTCTCTCTCTCTCTCTCTCTCTCTCTCTCTCTCTCTCTCTCTCTCTCTCTCTCTCTCTCTCTCTCTCTCTCTCTCTCTCTCTCTCTCTCTCTCTCTCTCTCTCTCTCGCAATATCATTTTCTCTTTCGTTTTCTTCGTTTTCTTTTTATCTTTTATTCCTGTTAAATTTTCACGCCTACGCACCCACTCACATACACCCACTCCAACCCAAACACACACGGGCACACCCACACGCGCACGCACACACAAATACACACAGAGTTGCAAAAATAAGAGAGCACATCCTCCTTGTTTTTCGCATCCTGAGGCTCCTTTTCTTCTTGTCGCATCCCGGCCTTGCTTCGTTTAAATAAAAATGCTTATCATATCTCCTTGTCGTGGGAGTTCTTAGCGCAGGAGGAGGAGGAGGAGGAGGAGGAGCTGGAAGAGGAGGAGGCGTGGGAGCAAAAGGAGGAGGAGGAGAGGGAAAGGAAGGAGCTGGAGGAGGAGGAAGCGTGGGAGCAGAAGTAGAAGTAGGAGGAAGACCATGATAAACTATGAGGGGTCTACAACGGTGCTTTGAGAACCAAATACGTATCAAGCCTTTCATCTTTTGTTGCTTCCTTCGTGTGTTTGTGTGGTGGGGGGGTCGGGGGGGGAGGGGGTATGTGTTTGTGTGTCATGTCTAGTTTTATTACATTTCAACGCTGTCCTTGAAATATAATACACTTTTTGCTTCATTTCTTTGTTCTATCATGTGTTTTTATCTTTTTGTCTTCAGTTTTTTTTTCCCTTATTTAGTTTCTTGGGTCGCTATTATTATTTTTACTTCACCCATTCTATTCTCTCATTACTTGTTCGTTTGATAGTTTTACTTTTTATTGTCAGAAACAACGGCCTGTGAAGAACTGTAAAGCGGTCAAAACAAAGATATAAAAGAAAATAGCAAAGAAAGCAGATTTAAATGAATGAAATTACTAAGTCTTGTACTGAGTGAAGAATTCGAAAACGCTTCATCAAAAAGACTGAGTGGCACACGAATTGATAACATCGTAAAAAAGAAGGCACATAAAACTCTCTTTGTAAACACTTCCTCCTGTTCTGAAAATGACGACCAGCTTTACATAATGAGGAACTCCAGATACAGTTTTATTATAAAAAGTCAGACAAACAGACATATGCATGCGCCCAACTCTCCTTTCACACACCAGAAACACACACATGTATACACACACACTCGTTATCCGTGCAACTTTCCTAACTTTCACACCCTCCTTTCTTGAGGCTTTGAAGATGCAAAACAAACCTGGAATTACTCACACAACGATGAATGAAGACAAAGGATGACTCGTATTGTCAAACTTTCGACACTCGTGATACTCCCGCAACGCCCACAACTACGCCTCGTCCCTTCCTCTCTTTTACCGCCCGTTTCACGCTCGCTGGCCCTTCTGAACTTTGCTAACTGCCTGCCTACACCCCTCCCTTGGCCACGCTCCACAATACATCCTACTCTACCTCCTCTCCATACTATCCCAGCTTACTAATGCTAACTAATGCTAATTCCTCTCAGCGGTAAACTCTGGCATAGCTTTTCTTCCTCCCTGCGACTTGCACTTTTTTCGAGGTGGGAGACTCAACGCAGATCAACAACTAAATTTGGTCGTCTTTCGGAAGATTTTTGTATTGTCGATGAGAGAAGACTGTTGTGTTGTTTTTGTGTGTTTTCCTTTTGGCTCGTCCTTCCTTTCGCTTTATATATGTAATATGAAATTGATATGTGTGGATGTTTACAGTAGAATGATTTTACAGAGTTTACAGTTCGGTGAGCAAGAAGAGGCTTTGTGCGTGTCCTGTAGCTAGCAGTGGGTCTGTTACTACGGCTTCTCCTCCTCCTCCAGTCTCCCCCTCCTCCTCCTCCTTCTCCTCCATATCCTCCTCCTCCTCCTCCTCCTCCTCCTCCTCCACATTCTCCTCCCCATTCCTCAGCTGCATACCTGTCTGGTACACGTGTCGCTATCACTTTGTAACACTCCATTCTGCCTCCTTTCCTCCTTCCTCTCCTTCCTTCCTCTCCTTCCTTTCTTCCTTTCTTACCTGACTTTCTTCCTTCCTTTAGGCCACTCACTTGTACCTTCCTCAATTTCTCGTTTCCTTTCTCCTCTCTTCTGCTTTTTCCTCTTCTTCTTTTCCACCTTCATTCTATCCTTCTTTCATTTCTTTCTTCTTTCCTTCCCTTCTACTTTTCATTTATCCGTCCGTCCCTACTTCCTTATTTCATTCATTGTTTCCGTCCTACTTTCGTTCCTTCCTTCCTTCCTTCGTCCCAGCGCCACCATCGTTTCCATGGCTATTAAAACGTCCCCCCTTGACCCTCTGGTTTTGGGGTTTAGCGGTTTATTGGTTTAGTGATTTGCTATATAATTGTCAGCGGGGACTTGAGTTTATAATCCCTTAATAAATCCTTTGGTAATAAATACAATTGGTTGTGTGTTATGTTACAAGTGCAGTGGATAGATATGTGATAGCTAGACATATAGATAGATAGAGGCAGAGGCAGATGGATACAAGGATACATAGATACAGATGCATATTTTTTTACAGTAAAGGAAGCAGCTCAAGGGCAAAAGAAAAAGAGAAAAAGCCCGCAAATCACTCCCCTAATAAAAAAAGAATAAAGAAAGAGGGAATTTTTGATACTTTTTTTTATACTAGTTCTTGCTATGGCTTACGTAGTCAATCTCTCTCTCTCTCTCTCTCTCTCTCTCTCTCTCTCTCTCTCTCTCTCTCTCTCTCTCTCTCTCTCTCTCTCTCTCTCTCTCTCTCTCTTAAATCTCTCTCTCTCTCTCTCTCTCTCTCTCTCTCTCTCTCTCTCTCTCTCTCTCTCTCTCTCTCTCTCTCTCTCTCTCTCTCTCTCTCTCTCTCTCTCTCTCTCTCTCTCTCTCTCTCTCTCTCTCTCTCTCTCTCGGATAGTTGATGTTGGAGAAAAGTCTACGGTACCGGCATGCCACATTTTACTAATTTTTGCTATTGGTGTATTTGCTCCGTCTGTCTGTTTTTCTGTCTGTCTCTCTGTCTGTCAGTCTCTCTGTCTCTCTTTCTCTCTCTCTCTCTCTCTCTCTCTCTCTCTCTCTCTCTCTCTCTCTCTCTCTCTCTCTCTCTCTCTCTCTCTCTCTCTCTCTCTCTCTCTCTCTCTCTCTCTCTCTCTCTCTCTCTCTCTCTCTCTCTCTCTGTCTTTATAGAATTAATCATTTTGCCATTCCTCAGCGACGCAAGTAATCCCATTTCGGCGACAGTGAACGCGGTAAACCTTCCTTAATCTCCTCTGCACGATCCTTTTTTTTTTTTCCTCACCAACTTCCTCGTTCTGCATATTTCTTTTTTTTCAATTTCACGTTTAATCAAATGCTCTGAGCTGGTTTTACTGTTCGCTTCTTCTTTTTTATCTCTTCTTTTTGGATTGTGTGACTTTCCCTCGTGTGAGAAATTAAAATGCGGTTAGTAGATTTTTATTCATAATTTTCGTTACGGCTTTTGGCTCTTTTGTATTTGATTTTTTTAGGTGTTATTTTCCTTGATGTAACATAGTAATATAAGATTAATACTTTTTTGTTGCTAATGCGATTTCAGTTTTATTTGCTCATGCAGAGTGGACAGTGGTTTATGATTATGTATGTGGTGATGTATTTAATGATAGTGGTGATGATAGTGATGTTGGTGGTGATGGTGGTCAAACGTGTCTTTCCTCTAAATAATATCTAGTGTTTTTTTTGTATACATTTTACTCTTCGTGCAATCTTTCAGCCTTTTTCTCTTAGATCTTAACCAATATTATTTTTCTTGATATAGTAATTTATCTGTCTTGTCTTCTTTGTATATAATTTCCAAATCCCTTGGTTTTAATTTGCAAAACTCTCTCTCTCTCTCTCTCTCTCTCTCTCTCTCTCTCTCTCTCTCTCTCTCTCTCTCTCTCTCTCTCTCTCTCTCTCTCTCTCTCTCTCTCTCTCTCTCTCTCTCTCTCTCTCTCTCATAACCCTGCCATTCACCTTCCCACGCACTTCATTTTACTACACTTCTGTATACAACTCTTTTCCATACTATCACCGTCATACATATTTGCTCCTCCCTCCCTTTTACCCTCTCTCTCCCTCAATCCCACATTCCTCTCATACTTCCATCCGTCCCTCTTTCCTTTACTCGCTGTATCCAATTTTCCTTTCTACCTTTGGACAGTCCGCATTTTGAGATTGTGCCTCGGACTGAATATACCTACTACGAGTATTGTGGGCCAACACGGGGCAGGGACAGTCGCCGCCGAGTGAATGGTTGGCAGAGCGAGATTAAATTTTTTTTCTGTTGGCTACACTTGCTTCATTCGCCGAGAAGAGGAGGTAAAAAGGAAGAAAGGGAGGAAGGATGGAAAGGAGAGCGATGACTTGAAAGGGAAAGTATGAGGACTTGCAAATGAAAAGGTCAGAAGCAACGAAGGAAGGAAGGGAGGGGAGGAGAGCGGAAACTTGAAAGGGACAGGGTGTGAGTTTGTAAACGAAAAGAAGAAGGAAGATGGGAAGGAGGAGGAGGAAGGAAACGTAAAAGGAAAGGAAAGGAATGGTTGTGTGAACTGCAAAACGAAAATACTTTCCTTTTGTATACCTCCTTTCCTTCCTTCCTTCCTTTTCCTTCTTCCTTCCTTTATTTCTACTATCCTTCTCTCCTTCCTTCCTACTTCCCTTTATTCCTGTTCCTGCAATCACCAACAAAGGGAAAAGGAAGAGGACAGGAATGGAGGAGGACACGTTGGAAGGAATGGAAGGGAATATGAATCTGTAAACCACTATCCTTCCCAGTGCTTGCTTTCTTTCTTTCTCTCTTATTTTTGGCTTCCGTTTATTCCTCCATTTATCCTTCCTTCTCTTCCTTCCTTCCTTCCTTCCTTCCTTCCTTCCTTCCTTCCTTCCTTCCTGTCTTCCTGTCTTCCTTTCTTCCTCCCTTCCTTTTTTCTTCCCTTCCTGTCTTCCTCCCTTCCTTCCTACCTTCCTCCCTTCCTCCCTTCCTTCCTCCCTTCCTCCCTTCCTTTCTTCCTCCCTTCGTTCCTTCCTTCCTTCCTTCCTTCCTTCCTTTCTTTTTTCGCTCCGTTTTTTTGGGATAGCAACTCTGAGCATTCTATTTACGAAACAAACTTCATATCTGGTTGAATTATGATACTATTTCATATCTGGATGGTTGTTTTCACCGGCAAGCAGCTACGAATATATATGCAGGTCTTTCTCTATGCATGTTTTGATTAATAACGAAGCAAAACAGAAGAGAATGAAGAAATATAAGAAAAAATAGATCTAGCAACTACGAATACATATGTAAAACTTCATGCATGCTCTAATTGGTAACAAAGGGAAAAAGCAGAAACAAATGGAATCAGAAGAAAAAAATGAAGAAATATACGAAAAAAAGTAAATATGTTAGGAGCTACGAATATACATCCAAGTCCTTCTCTACGCTTACTCTGAATGATAACAAATGGAAATAAAAGAAAATGAAGAAATAAAAAGTGAAATGGAGATAGATCTACACCGCTTGGACATGGCGCGGAAAAATCCTTCGAAACACGTTACCACTTTTAAAATTGGTGTCAGTTTTCATTTAGCAAGTCTGCACGTGGTGGTGAATCAGCAGAGAGAGAGAGAGAGAGAGAGAGAGAGAGAGAGAGAGAGAGAGAGAGAGAGAGAAATGGAGAGTGAGAAAGAGAGAACAGCAATGTTGTTGTTAATATTGCCTCTTTTGAGGTAAAGAGACACGGGCTAACCTAAGAGCCCGTCAGTGAAGAGCAGTAAATTATGGGAACTCAGCGCGGTGGAGGATAATTTTTGCAGAGGACAAGAAGTGACTCAGTCCTCGACGAGGCGACGACTGTTGCAGCTTTTTCTGTATCTGATGCATTTTGGTCTTGAGGGTAATTGCGGAGATGCTGCGTGACTGGGCATCGGAGCAGGTAGTGGAGAGGAGGTTCATGGTCCTCCTCAAGGCAGTGCTCACAAGGTTCAGGGCGGTCATAAATTTGTGATGCACACAGAAATCCGAGCCGCAGCCTGTGTAGGTGGTGGACAAGGTGCGGAGCTGTCCTGGGAGGGAGGACTAAAGGCTCTTGTTTGGTGGCTGTTGTGTAATAAGTGGCGGAACGAAAGCATGTGGCAACGTGATCCCTCAAGTCAAGTGAGATGGACCGAAAGGCTGCTGCGTTGACCTGAGATTTTATCTGAGCCGGACTGAGATGAGTGGTGATATCTGGATCTGTGCGCTGCGTTGCACTACGAGCGGCACTATCAGCTCTCTCGTTGCCCAAGATGCCCACATGGCCAGGCACCCAGTGTAGCTTGATAGTGTTATTCGCCATGCTGAGTGAGTGCATCTCTTTTTGGATGGAGGTAAGGAGATGCAGTGAGTGAGTGAGTGAGTGAGTGAGTGAGTGAGGGACTGAGGGACTGAGGGAGTGAGGGAGTGAGTGAGGGACTGAGGGAGTGAGTGAGGGAGGGAGGGAGAGAGGGAGGGAGTGAGGGAGTGAGGGAGTGACTGAGGGAGTGAGGAGGGACTGAGGGAGTGAGTGAGGGACTGGGGGAGTGAGGGAGGGAGTGAGGGAGTGAGGGAGTGAGGGAGTGAGGGAGGGAGGGAGTGAGGTACGCAACGAAAGACAGGAAGATCGATCGATAAGACAGAATTACTCGTCATGTTATTGCTTCGTCGGGTACAGAGCTAGTGGTGGTGGTGGTGGTGGTGATAACATTGTTTGAGTGATAATGAAGGACTTTCGTTGGTAGTGGTGGTGGTGGTGGTGGTGAAGGTGATGTCAAGTAAGAAGTTAAATGCATGTAAATCTATGAAAGCTTCATTATTCTCTCACTCTTAAAGATGATAAACTAAAAGCCGGTATAATCCTTCATAATGCTTCGTACTTCACACGCCATTCCAGGGAGTATTATAGTATCGCCTCTCCATTTTCCTTCTCGCTAAAATTAGAAGACTTAATAAGAATGAGTAATATTTTACGGAGCATCCCAAGAAATAACATTGCGGTAATATTCCACGACGATCTTTTTCTCAGACCGAACCAACACTTGCTGAACGTTCAAGATTGATCCCCTCTGAAGCAGTTCCTCCTTTCCTCATCCCTCTGGTGGCAGGGCTGCGAGTGGAAAGACGACCCTCAATGTTTGAAGAGCAGGAGGGGAGTGGCGGGTTTCAGCGTATTAAATGACTGTATCAAACATTTCTTCGGTCTTGGAATCTTTCTTGCTTCTTTTTGTTGGAAGAGTCTATGTTTTTTTCTTCTCCTGGTGTAGTTCTTCGTACTTTTAGGAAATATAAAAATCAGGGTGCTTATAATGTCCTTAAGCTGACTTGTTCTATCGTAAGGAAGGAAGTTTTCCTTTTTCTCACGAATAACTGTGAGATATATCACATCTCATTCCTTCTTTACATTCTGTCTTCCTTCGTTCCCAGCTCCTTAGCAGACCTGAGTGTTCTATTTCATCCTCTTATTGTTTGTAGCTCTTCGGGACTGTAAGTTTTGATGGTCTGCGCGCAGGACCGTTTTTTTTTTTCGGAGGGAGGGGGATACTGAGGCCAAAGCGCTAGAACCTAAGCAAATATAAAAGTGCCGCCACGAGATAGTGTATAAACTCATCCTAGGCATATGTGACTCACAGTGCTGCTGAGTACTAAGGCTTCACAACTCTTAATTCGGCTCCCTTTATTGCTTCTTACTACTGTAAGGAGTGATAATATCTTCGAGTTGGACACAATGAAATGCATACATCTATAGCCTCTATCCTTTCGTTTGAGTTCCATGATATCGATATTTAACATTAGAATATTTTCATCCTTCCAGACGTGTGGCGGCAGCCGTTGAGGTGTGTGTGGCTCGGGTGGCTTCACTCCGCTCTTGAGGTAAGTTACTCCATCAGTCAAAGGGGGCATACGGCGGAGAGCGCCCCGCCCACCTTATGACGTCACCCACGTGGTCCCTCCGGGCAAATCCCCATACAGGATCCCTTCCCATCCTAAGTACCTCATGGGAGGATCATTCGACTTTGACTTGCTCATTCCACGAACTCTGTGGGCGTCCCTTGCGTCTCCTCCACTAAAAAGGGTTGTTTCTCTAAAAAACAGAGGAAGGTCTGCTTCAGGGTAGCATGTGTCACATCCCCGTATAGCCCGAGCTGACGTTCACGGGCTAAACAAATAACAGGCCTCGATTCAGGTTCATATAGCGATATCCCATGATTCTGTGTAGGCATAATTGGCTTCTTTCAGTCGCTATTTACTGACCATGTCTCACAGCAGTGGAGTAAGACAGGGAGCGCAAGCGATTATGATCTTTGTCAATCTGCAAAGGTATCTACAACGCCATATATTCGTTCTGTCCGAGTCCATGATATAATATCGTAGACCAATTCAATCCTCCGTAAAACCTCTTGACGAGGCCCACCGTTGTTCTGCACTACACGAGCTACGAAGGTATGTGAAATTTTCCAAGATATATCATTGTCCATGCCACACGCATGAACAGACTGCACTGTTTCATCCAGAAAGCCTCCCAACACCGGGAACTAGGGCTTGGCCCAGGAGACCTGAACTCCCTGAGGCTTCGCCTCCTTGAGCAGCGCCTCGAGAGGCATCACTAGAACTTGCAGTGATTCCGCTAGCTTCGCTGCATCATCGGCGTAAACAAGGTCAGTGACCCTGGATAAGGTTAGTAAATTGCTACCTACATACATCAACGTGTTCTTACTTCATACAGTTACTAGTCTTTTTTGTGTGAATTGTATTAGCATAATGATATTGACATAAATTTTAAGATTTATTGTGAATGTTCTTGTTCAGCGATTTGCTCTGAAGTACTCTTATTTTAATAACTGTGCAACACCTGTAAATAATGCCGAATATCCTTCCTATACACCAACTCCATAAGGTTTCGTTGTTTCATACACCAAGCTAAGATTTTTATCATCGTGGCGATTTATTTTGTTGAGGACTAGCAGTTCTGTGTCTTGTCTCATAGGAGTTCGATTCCTGGCCATATATTGCCTGACAGAGGACGTAGTTTTCTTAGAACCTAAAACACGAGCATGACCTTTACTTTCAGGCCAGATGGAGAGCCAGTCCGTTTTCTCTCCCCGTGTAGCTCTTTCCCCTCGTTTCCCCTCAAAACTAATGATGTCGAGTCGAAAAGGAAGATCGCAAAGCCGTGGGGAGAACATCGCTCGCTGGAGGTAAGGGAAGAGTGACTTTATCTTTATTTCCGTGTAGTTTAGGAAGCGGCTCGCCGGTGTTTTGGGGCCTCGGGACAAAGTGTGGGAAGCGGCTCTCAGGGTTCAGGCGCGGAGAGGGACACGGCGTGCCGACCCTCAATATTCTGTGGCTGTAAATTGAGGTGAAAGATCTGTTTGTGCGAGAGAGAGAGAGAGAGAGAGAGAGAGAGAGAGAGAGAGAGAGAGAGAGAGATGGGTAAAAATGACCAAATTCTTACTTTTATTGTTTCTAGAATGATCGCAAAATAGGGATTGGAAATGTACCCAATTAAGAAAAAAGTCCGCTTTTTTTTTTTTTTTTTTTTTTTTCTACGTTACTGCCTATTGCGCCAGTAGGCATCCGGGTGGGGCCTGATGGTCGGCCCAAGGCTTCTTCCAGGTGGGGCCTGATGGTCGGCCCTGCCCGTTCTGGTGCAGGCGAGTGTTTATAGTGGCGCCATCTTGCTTACCCGCAAACACACACACACACACACACACACACACACACACTCTCTCTCTCTCTCTCTCTCTCTCTCTCTCTCTCTCTCTCTCTCTCTCTCTCTCTCTCTCTCCACCATATTCCCCCTTCCTGCACAGTTTATGCTTATTACAACTTTGCTTATTTTCACTAACGAGACCCGTCCGCCGCCCCGCCCCACCCCGCCCCGCCCTGACTAACTCTCGAGGGAAGCTGAAGAATGTATAACCTTCGACCGAGCCAGGCAGCAGCGGCGTCATCAGATCGGGGAGGAGGTGAACGAGGTCGAGGAGGAGGAGGAGGAGGAAGAGGAGGGGGGGCGAGGGAGTGAGATAGGGAGAAGGAGATAGGAGGAGGAATGAGGAAGTGAGTGAGATGGGAAGGAGGAGAACGGGGAGGAGGAAAGGGAGGAGGAGTAAGTGAAGGAATGGAAGAGGGAATGGGAGTTAGAGGAATTGGGGTCAGACAGCGTGGAAAGGAGAGTTGGATGAATAATTTGGAGTGTAAAGGAGTGAGGGAGAGAGTGAGGGAAGAAAAAAAAGAAAGGAGAATAAAGTAGTGAAGGGAAAGATTTAGGAAAGAGATGACGAAATGAGTGACCAGATCACTCGGTGGTCAAAAAAATGGCAGATGTCCTTCAACACTACCAAATGTAAAGTAATGCATATCGGATCCAAAAACTGCAACCACACGTACCACATGGGTGGCGAACCACTACATGTAGTGCAAGAGGAAAGAGACCTCGGGGTCACCATCAGCAGTGACTTGAAACAAACAAAACACTGCAAGTCCGCCTGTACGAAAGCCAATACAATGTTCGGCTTCATAGCGAGGAACTTCGAATACAAGACGCCGGGAGTTATGTTATCCTTGTATAATTCGCTGGTAAGGCCCCACCTGAGATACGCTGTGCATTTCTGGTCTCCAAATTACAGGAGAGACATTGAATTACTTGAGAGAGTACAGAGCCGCGCCACGAAGATGATACCATCACTGAGGACGAAGCCCTATGAAGAGCGACTCGAGCGACTCAACCTCTTCACGTTGGAAAAGAGACGACTGCGGGGAGACATGATACAAGTCTTTAAGTACCTGAACAAGCTCAGCAATGTTGATCACTCCAAACTCTTCACGCTACAAACTAACCTGAGAACAAGAAACAACGGAAAAACAATTCAAGCAAAGCGATGCAATACCGACATCGGCAGGAGTTATTTCTCGAATAGAGTTGTTCGCCACTGGAACAGCCTCCCTGCAGAAGTGGTTAGCGCAGAGACCATCAACTCCTTCAAGAAACGCATTGATCGCCACTTTGCTGCATCGGGAGTGAACTGAACGTATCCAAGAGTAGGTACACAAATGGTTTAATCCTTCCCTGCAAGCCACTCCTATGGCAAACGGATTGATTAAATCACTGAAAGCAGGCAGCCTAGTAAAGAGCCAACAGGCTTTCTGCTGCCTGCTAGTCCATGTTTCCATGTTTCCTCTTTCCCTATTTGAACAGTTCACCTCCTCATATTCCTCTATAAGCCCTCCTCTTTATCAACCCTCTCGAGAGACGATGGGTTCCTCCACCTTACCCTTCCTTTTACCACAGTTAACTGCCATATCTTCTCTCTCTTTTCCTGCAGCGCTTTTACGTCTACCTTCTGCCTCTTCCTTTATCTACAACATATCTTAGATGAGGGATGTGGGAAAGATAACGAATGAGGGAAGGGGGAGGAAGAGGGGATAAGAGGAAGAGGGGGAGATGCTCTTCCTATACCAGCTCTTCTCTTCATCCACCGTTTATAGCAGTATGATAGGAGGAATAAGAGGAGGAGGAGGAGGAGAGGCAAGTAATCATTTAGTGGGGAAGGAGAGTGGGAGAAGAGGATGATGGGGAGGTAGGAGAAGTAAGTAGTTATCAGGTGAGGGAAGGGGAGTGAGGGAGGAACAGTAGGGAGGGTAAGGGAGGGGTTGAGGGGCGCAGGTAATGGTCATCAGGTAAGCGCTTCGCCTTGGCCACAGGTAACGGGAGGAGGAAATGTTACCTGATGTTGTTACCTGAGTTTCCTAATGGCGTGTTGCATTAGTTCATCCCGCCGCCAAGATTATCGCCACACACACACACACACACACACACACACACACACACACACACACACACGGACACACGCACACGCACACGCACACGGACACACGCACACGCATACACACGTCCATTATCTCCAAGCTAATGACTGAATTTCCTCTGCCTTCTGGATGTGCAAGAGAGAGAGCGAGAGAGAGAGAGAGAGAGAGAGAGAGAGAGAGAGAGAGAGAGAGAGAGAGAGAGAGAGAGAGAGAGAGACGGGACACAAGGTTAAGGGACTGCAGGAGTATAATAAGTGGAGGGGGAAAGGTAAAATATGGAGTTTGTCGTGATTAATGTGAGCAAGATTGGTTTAATTGTAGAGAAGGAAGCAGGCAAGAAAAGTGCAAAGGGAGGAATAGGACGTGAGAAAGACATAGGGGAGGGAAGGGGATGAAGAGTGAGAAGAAATACGATAAGGGCGGCGTTAGAAAATAAAATGTGGATAAGAATAAAAAGAGCTAGATAAAAGTGGAAGCCGGAGAGGAGGAAGCAGACAGGTTAGAGAGAGAGAGAGAGAGAGAGAGAGAGAGAGAGAGAGAGAGAGAGAGAGAGAGAGAGAGAGAGAGAGAGAATGTGTGTTGGAGGCCGATACGAGTAGAGGAAACGGAGGAGGGAGAGGAAGAGAAAGAGGGAGAAAGAAAGGGAAACGAAACTAAAAGAAAACTAAAATTAGAGGGTGAAATAAGAATAGCAAAGATGAGAATAAAGAAACGAAGGGTACAAGATATGCGTAGTGGGAGGAAGGAAGGACAAAGAGAAAGAGAAAGGGAGGAAAGTGATAAGAGACACGTAAAGGGAGGAAGCGAAGAGGACAAATAAGAGGGTTCTGGGGAAGAGAAAGCAAATATAAGCATTAAAAGAAGATGTACGAAAGGTGATCTGGGGGATAAGGGAAAGAAAAGGAGACGGGAAACAAGTACGCACAAAGAAAATAGGAAAAATGGGATAAAAGAGAAAAGAAAAATACAGATGAAATTAAGGTGAATGGAAGGGCGAGGGAAGAGCAAAGGGAAGAAGTAGAAGTACTCAGGAGGGGAATGCAGTGACCAAAAGGGCAATGAAAGGGAAGAAGAGGCTAAGAAACGATAGGAACAGGAAAGTAAAGGAGTAAGAGAAACTATAGTACTGAGGGTGAGGGCTGTACATAGGGTTAGCAGATGTTAGTAGAGTTAATAGAGGGGAGGAAATCTTACTGAAGGTGAGGGAAGGCAAAGGAGACACGAGAGGTGAAACTGTATTAGTAGAGGCGGACATCAAGGGAGGCAGAACAGCTAAGTCCGAGTGAGAAATGAGGTTGGAGAGGAATAAATGATGATATCCATAATCAGGAAAGGGCGTTTAATGTATCCCTAGTAGCTCTTGAATATTCACATTACGTTGTTGCTGTATTTGTGTGTCAAGACGGAGACAGCGAGATGGAGGGAGATGGAGAGGGAAAGGGACACGAGACGGAGAGATAAACAAATAGACTGACAGAAGGAAGAACGGGGCCTGGCATGTACTTTAGATAATGCAAGAGTTAACATGAGATGAAAATAAATGATCGAACAGGGAAAGACCAGGGAAGGGTGACAAAGGAAGGAGCCAGGGAAACATTGAAGAAGGGAGAAAGAGGGAGGGAGAAAGCAGTGGACACGGGATGAAAGTTAGGGCTAAATAATGGAGGAAACAAGGGAGGGAGGGAGGATAAATGAAGGGTAACAAAGGAAGGAATCAGGGAAACATTGGAGAAGGGAGAAAGAGGGAGGGAGAAAGCAGTGGACACGGGATGAAAGTTAGGGCTAAATAATGGAGAAAACAAGGGAGGGAGGAGAAATGAAGGGAAATTGAAAAGGGAAAGGGAAACGGAGGAAGGAATAGGGAAACAAGTGTGTATGTGGACAACGGAAGGAAAGTTAAGGGGGAAAATTAGTGGAAACAGGGAAGGAGGACGGGAAAATAAGGTGAGGTTGAGAAGAAGAGGTAAGAAATTAGAATTAGGTAAACAATAAAATGGAGGCAACTAAAAAGAGAGGGAAGAAGGGAGGAAGAGAAGGAGGTAGTAGTGCACAGCAGGAAGAAGCTTAGGGAAAAAATAATGGAGGAAACAAGGCAAGGAGAAAAGAAAGGGAGATGACGAACGTTGAAGGAAAAGGAAAAGGAAAAAAAAATATTGAAATGTTGTGGGAAGTGACTGACAAGGAAGACTCGGAAGAAGAGAAGAAAAGGGGAGGAGAGGCGATAATACAAGAAAAAAAAAGAACAGGACAGAGAGGAAGTAATGGAAAGGAAAGCTGAAAGTGAGAATCAGGAATAGGAGGAGGAGGACGAGGACGAGGACGAGGACGAGGACGAGGAGGACGAGGAGGAGGAGATAAAGGCTTGCCCCTAAAGTGTATAGATTCCAGGTGGGTTTCTATAACTATTTCAGGCACAGAGAGAGAGAGAGAGAGAGAGAGAGAGAGAGAGAGAGAGAGAGAGAGAGAGAGAGAGAGAGAGAGAGAGAGAGAGAGAGAGCGCAATAGGTAGTGAAATCTGGATAACCGCTTGCGTAGATTATTCTCTGACACTTTGCAACTGAGAGAACGAAAGCGAGAATATCTGAGACCTTGCTGACGAGCTATTTCGCTGATATTCTATATTTTTTCAGGCTCAGATTATCCCCTGAAATTTCCCAAGGCAGCCATGTGTGTGTGTGTGTGTGTGTGTGTGTGTGTGTGTGTGTGTGTGTGTGTGTAATAATAATAATAATAATAATAATAATAATAATATACGGTTAATTCAGGCACGGCAGCCGTCAGGCTGAAAATTTACGTTTTAGAAATACATTTTAAGTAAATCTCGTTAACGAGAACAAGTACAAAAAAGAAGGGAGATGGAAAACGGGGATCAGATTTGTTTCTGGGTAGGTAGGGGTGGTGGGAGGTGTGGGGTGGGGGGAGGTGGGGGGTGGGGTGGAGTGCAGTGTGGTGGTGCCGGGAAGGGCGAAGGGGCGGATTCTTCCAGATAGCGGTGAGGTCAAGTGCGATGTTAATCCTCAGGTAGGATGCTGGGTTCAGGTCCTGAAGGGATGCAGGTGGGGAGTATCTGGGAGGTCACTCAGGTACCCAGTCTTAGTTAGGAGGTGCTAAGCTCCTAGGCCAGCGAGGCACAGGTGGTGGTTACTTCTCGGTTGGTTGTTGTATCTGTTTCTGGGAGCAAGTGCACAGCGTTGATGAAGGTGCCATGGATCTTGCTCCAAACCTGACTGAGGAGGCTGCCACACTGCCTGCCACCTGAACTGACCCCTGCTGCTGGATAACCGAGATGGCGTTCTTCAGAACTTGAGGGTGTCGGCGGGGACGCGGTGGATGGCGAGGCGTTGGCGACACAGCTCTCACTACCCTTCCAGCACCACTAACACACTGCACTTAATATATGTATGTATAATGTGAAAACATTTCACAAGTGTTCCTTGGAGTAATAAGTTCCTTGAATAAATGGGAAGGGGCGGGGGAATGGGGAACGAAGGAGAAGGAAAAGGGTCAACAGGCTGACTCTGTGGCTGCTATGGGGAGCGCCATGTAACACGTCTTAACCTGTGTGTGTGTGTGTGTGTGTGTGTGTGTGTGTGTGTGTGTGTGTGTGTGTGTGTGTGTGTGTGTGTGTGTGTGTGTGTGTGTGTGTGTGTGTGTGTGTGTGTGTGTGTGTGTGTGTGTGTGTGTGTGTGTGTGTGTAGCAATTTCTGTTAAGTTTTTTTAATTGTTGTTTCTCCTGATTTTGCTGAGGCTTAAGTTGGAAATTCTAAGTGCGAAATGCTGAAGCTAATGCAAGATAAAAAATAATCCCTGGACTTTTCTCTCTCAGAATATCAAAACACGAATTCTGAGGAGGAAAGGAAATTACGAGAGGAACAAAACCGCCGAGCTTCGATAATTTCACTGCAGAACAAGTTAACAGTTTTATTCTTTTATTTTTTTCCATTCTCATGCGGTGGTGGGAAGTTCGAGCGGCTCATATCGAAGCCTTTTTTATTTATTATGTTGCCTTTTTTTATCGCACGTGTTCGGTTCAGCGGCGTTAGTTGCTATGTTTGTGATGATGTCTGTGGCGCTGTCTGTGTCCGTGGTAGTGATGGCAAGACATTTTACAACCTTTTTTTCGTATTTTCCTATTTTCTGACATTTCTTTATCCCACGTTCAGAATTTTGCAGTATGGGTAACTATGTATTTGGAAGTGTCTATATGTCTATTTGTGTTGAGTGTTTCTGTTGGTGTCAATGCTTCTGGGCTTGTCTATGTCTATCGTAGTGGCGGTGGTGATGGTGTTAGCGGGAAGGTTGATATGTCTGTTTGCTTGTGTGTTCGTAGCTATATGTGAGGTTGTCTGTGTATGAGATTGTCTGAGATTGTGTATGTGCATGTATCTCTCTATTGAAGCTGTAATGGTAATGGAGGTGGTGGTGGTGGTGGTGGTGGTGGCAACGATACCTTCCCATCTGCTGTGGCGCATAAAGTGGACGTTAATGGACAGGTTATTGGCGCGTGTTCGGTTGGGTGAGTCGCTTCTTTGGCTTCAGTGTGTGTGTTAGAGGCAGCGACATACCTTGCGGGAGGCGTTTTGGACCCAGGCATGATTTTTTTCTGGGTGGTGGAACAAGAAGGGAAGGGTGGTTTTTGTGGAGGCGTGTGTGTTGTGTGGTGTTAAAGGTGGAGGGTGGTTGGCGTGAGGTCTTGGGAGACGAGATTATAAGTGGGAGGGTAGTGAGAGAAAGAAAAAAAATAGCAAAGATTGATAAGAGAAGATGGTTAAAGGATAAAGAAGTAAAGTGGAAGAGAAACACGGCAAAAAAAGAACAAGATAAATATAACGAGAAATGGAGACAAGTACAAACAGATAGACAGGCAGACAGGCTGAAAGAAAGCGAGACACACACACACACACACACAGCCACAGATACTGGCATGGTAACAAAACGGACACAGCATTACATACAGAGGAAGGCAAGCGCACACAGACAAGGACAGAGAGAAAGAAAGAGATAGAGAGAGGAAGAGAAAGAGAGAGAGACAGAGGCATATGCTACATTCCTCCAAGCTCGAATAAACACAGGCGCCGGAAACACACACGCACACGCACATACACACACACACACACACACACACACACACACACACACACACACACACACACACACACACACACACACACACACACACACACACACACACACACACACACACACACACACACACACACACACACACACACACACACACACACACACACACACACACACACACGTCATTCCGCCAAGAAGACCTAGAATGTGGCGGTGTGTGGCTGCAGTAAGTGGGACGAGGCTGCTGTGCCGGCAAAGGGCGGGGCTGCGAGGAAACAACAGAGAGGATGGATGGAGGAAGAAGGGGCAAACTGTGGCTCCAGAGAAAGGGGGAAAAGGAGCAAGAAAAGGACGACTGTGAAGGGGAGAATGGATAATTGAAGTCTCAGAAGAATGGAAAAATGGAAAGGATGGGTGAGGGAGGGGAAGAACAACTCAAGGGGAAAGGGGTAAAAAGAGAAAAGAAGGGAAGGTGATTAACGGAAGATAGTGATTGTGCAGAGAGTGAAGGATAATTTGTAACTCGAGTGAAAGGTTTCGGTAAAGTAAGATAAATTGGATATGCAGGAAGGAAGACTTATAGATTGAATAGAACGTATAGAATAGGAGAAATGAGGGAGATTTATGTACCTGTTAGGGCAAGGCTGTTAGGTACAAGAGAAGGTCAATGATCACCAAAGAGAACATCCGAATTCTAGCAAAAGGATTACGAGAGGAAGAGAAGGGGAAGAGCATAAGAGCTCTAAGAATAGGAAAAGGATGACTGTGTAAGGAAGGGAAGAGGAACATTAGGCATTTCGAGGAAAGGAAATAAGGGGAGGAAAAAGGAGCGACTCACTGGAGACCTCTATCGATGTTACTGAAGGGGAAAATATACAAGGAGTTTGGTAAGGAGAGGGAAACTAAGATTGAGAACGAGTATAGTTAGGGAGAAACAATAAGGAGGGGAGTGATAGGGAAAAAAACTGACAAGGGAATGAGGGTGAGAGGCGGTTGTAGGTAAGGGAAGATGCGATTGAGAATGAGGATAGTTAGGGAGAAACAATAAGGAGGGGAGTGATAGGGAAAGAAACTGACAAGGAAATGAGGGTGAGAGGCAGATGTAGGTAATGGGATGAAGTAGTAAGGAGAGGAATAGTAAGAAGGATAACTTAAAGGAGGTTTATTACGGGGGAATTGACTTATGCGTATATTAATGGTTGAGGAGGATATGTAAAATAGGAATGAGTGAGAGGTAGTATGGAAATGAAAGGAGAAGGAGAAGAGGTTATGGGTGAAGGGAGAAAGGGAAATGGTGGTGAATGGATGGCTTTGGTGTGTGTTTGTGTGTGTGTGTGTGTGTGTGTGTGTGTGTGTGTGTGTGTGTGTGAGAGAGAGAGAGAGAGAGAGAGAGAGAGAGAGAGAGAGAGAGAGAGAGAGAGAGAGAGAGAGAGAGAGAGAGAGAGAGAGAGAGCGCAACTCGAAATGAACTTTGTTAAAAAAAAAATCTCTCCACACTAAATTGTTGGAAAAAACCGGTGTTGCTGCAAATTGTATGAAAAAGGGAAAAAAAAAAGGAATGGGCTACTGAATTTGGTGCTGGTGGTGCTGGCATTGGTAGTGCTGATGAGGGGAAGGGAGAGGAGAGAGAGAAGGGAGGGGAGAGGGAGAGAATAGAGAGGAGAGAGGAGAATGAGAGTGGGTGTGGCGCAAACTGTAGTGGGGAGATAGGAAAAGGAAGGGAAAAGAGGAGGAAGAGAAGTGAGGAGAAAGGAAGAGAAGGTAAGAGGAGGGGGAAGGGAAGTAAGACGTGAGAGTTGTGTTAGATTGTAAAGGAAAGTACGGAGGAAGGGAGAGGAAGGTGGGGAGAGTGAAGTAGAAGGGTAGGGAGAGGAAGGGAGGGAGGGAAGGAGGAAGGGAGGGAGGGAGAGTAAGTGCATATGTAACCAGTGAATATATTGAGGGAGGCAAAGAGGGGTAAAAAAAGTATGGGAGGTGAGAATGGCGCCGTTCTCTTAGGTAAACGAAGTGGGTGTCGAGGGAGGCTCTTCCACGCGAACCCCTTACACAAGTCTCCCTGAACCCTTTACCGCCACTACATAACCACTACATTACCACTACTTTATACCACTACAATGACACTACATTTTCCACGTCTTTAAACTTTTCTTACTGACTACATTACCATTACAATTTGTCTACTCCTGTTTTACTACTACATAACCACTTCTTTGCACTACGATTATTACCACTGAATAAGTCCTATTTTTTCCCCTTTCTTTAACCACTTCATCCTAACTTCCCTACCACTGTTTTGTCACTGTTAGCCATGTATTTAGTTGCTA
>NC_066552.1:6896623-6926623 GCF_024679095.1 Eriocheir sinensis
TCCCTTTCCTCCCTCCCTCCCTCGACAACTTTATACACCTGCAGGAGTTATTCAGGTGTGAGGTGGACATGACACACAGGCGGCGGCATATATATGTGTGTGTGTGTGTGTGTGCGCGTGTGCGTGTGTGTATGCGTGTGGGTTGCCGTGTCATTACCTGAAGGATTGACACACACACACACACACACACACACACACACACACACACACACGTACTGACCCGAATGGCAGGTAATGTGTCTTAATTACATTTCATTACCTGGCGGTTCACAGGTAACTTGACCGCCCACTTTGTACCCACTGAGAGAGAGAGAGAGAGAGAGAGAGAGAGAGAGAGAGAGAGAGAGAGAGATACCGTATATAACATTGCAATCAACTACCAGCGCAATAAACTCACCTGCCCTCTATTGCACCTGTCGAGAATATTGTTATTTGCTGACCTAACACACCTGTGGCGATGCACCTCATTAGACACCAATTAGAGGAAGGTAGAGAGTCGCTTCGTTAGGACAGTCGACGCTACCACCACCACCACCACCAGTTGAAAGTGTAGAGTTGTGTTTGTCGACGAGTAACTTTCCTCCTGGTCATTTTCTCCTTCTCTCTTCCCTCTTCCTCCTCCTCCTTCCTTCATCTTACGACTTTACTCCTTTCTTCCTCCTCCTTCTCGTCCACCTGCCTTCTTGTTTCATTCTTCTCCTTTTTTTCATTTGCATTCTCATTCTCTTCCTTCTCTTCTTCAACTTCCTATTCCTCTTCCTCAACTTTGTTTTTCCTCATCCTAATCCTCCTCTCCATCTTCATCTATCTTCTCCTCCTCCAGTATATCTTCGTCTGCTTTTACCCTTCATCTTCTTCCGCTCCTTCCTCCTTCTTCAGTCTCTCTTTCCTCTTCTTTCACCGTTTCTTTCTTTCCTCGACTGTTTCCTCTTCCTCCTCTTCCTCCTCCTCTTCCTTCCGTCTTGCGCTATATTTGCCAAGTGTCACGAACGTATGTGCTTTGTTTCTTTCCTTAATTGTTGTGGTGGTGTGTGTGTTTGTGTCTCCGGAGTCTTGTTGGGAAGGTTCGCCTCTTTCTCGGCGCCTGGCTGGCTGATTGGCTGTAGATAAAGGCTCCTGAACCTCCTTTGTCTTGTTCTTCGGGTGTTTGATTCTCTTAATGGACGTGTGATTCAATAGTCAACTCATTTAGCATTTTTTGTTTTTGTTTGAGGGGTTGAGTTACTATTTGAGTCGTGATTCATTAAGAAATCCATCAGTGTTTGTTTAGTTTGTTGTTATGTCGAGTAGCGGTGAGATCCTCCGTTTTCTCTTTATATCTTCTTTTACTCTCCTCCTCTTACTCTTTCTCTTCCTCCACTCTCTTGTCTTAATTTCCTCTCCACCGTCATCTGTCTTTTTCCTTTAACATTTTTTTTTTTCATTTTTCTCCACTTTCTTCTCCTCCGTTAGTCTTTTCTTTTACCTCTTGTACAATTCCTTCGGACTGTTTAACACCATATATTTATTTTTGTGGGGGTGGTTGGGCGACTGTATTGATTTGACCCTCTAGTCCAGCCATCACAGTTCGAGCACTCGCCTTCACTGACCTCCTCATCTCGTGAAGTAACTACATCACTATATTCTCGACATCTTTTTCAGTCTAGCTTAATAGAAATAACGTTGTCAGCGCATTTCCAGCGACTGATTATTTTTCAATCTGGTCCACTCACTTTACGACACTAAGAAAAATATATTGATTTAAACGGACTGAAAGGAGTGTTGTAAAGAAAAGAAACCAAGAGACTGAAGGATGAGGTGAAGTAAGCATGGAAAGATGAAGGCTGAAACAGGAGGAAGATGGCATACTGAAGGAAAAAGAGATAAATGAAGATGGAAAGGAAGCTAAATACAAGAAAGTCTGTATCTCTTGCCATAAAGAAAAAGACTGCAACCATTAGAGCTTTTGCTTCAGTTTGCATCCGTTGGTTGTGCATGCCACTGGGGAAGCACTTGTGGGCCTTACCTGTGCAAAGTATAGTGCAGAGACTTTACTTCCCAGGCCGCGTGAATAATTCGATGACACAAAAGGAAAAGATTGTGGTAAATGTTCATTTGGCTTGTTGCAATGTGTTTTTTTGTGTTTTTGTTGGTTGGGGTGGTAGAGGTAAGGTCCTGGATGGTAGTGCAGCATAGAATTCACTGATATATCTTGTGCCAAAAATAAAAGAATGTGATAGCGGTTCATTTGGAGAGTCATGTTTCTTTTTTGTTCGTTTTTTTCTGAGTAGTGGGGGAAAAGATAAGGCCGTGGAGGGTGGTGCAGGTTGATATAGGTAAATATATGATTGTCCCAAAAATAAAAATTGAGATGGTGGTTCATTTTTAGAGTGTTGTCCTGTGTATTTTTTGTGTTTGTTTCTTTGAGTTGTGGGATTTAAGGTAAGGCTGTGGAGGGAGGTGAAGGTAGATACAGGTAAATATCTGTTTGTACCAAAAATAAAAAGTGTGATAGCTGTTAATTTGGAGAGTATTTTCATGTGCTCTTTTTGTTCGCTTGGATTTTATTTCTCCGTTTTATGTTTAGAGTTTAAGGTTTATCTCTCTCAACACATCTCTGGAACTAAGGCAAAATTTTATCATATCTCTTCCGTGTTAGACCAGCATGTTACGGATGATTATTTTCCTCGTTTTTATGAAGCTCCAGATATGCCACCAAAGAGTAGTAGTAGTTATTCCTAGGTTTTAATGTCCATGTCTGTTTTAAGAATGCTTTTACCTTGTTGTAGCGATGGATGATGGAAAAAAAAACTCCTACCATCCGCTTCTCCCGCTCCCACACTCCCGAGGGATACAGAACGCCGTGTCTCTTGCAAAATACTGCGGGTTTTCATTCGAGAGAGGAAGAAATGAAGTTTTCTGTGCACAGCAACTCCGGGGAAGGCATGAACGAAATGCACTGTTTTGAGGTGAAATTGCTGATCTTTGGTTAGGAGAAGGTTGGGCAGCAAGAGGAGGAAAGGATGAACGAGAGAGAAGGGTTTTCATTCCTCTTTTTTTATTTTATTTTTCTCTCCCGGCCCGGATAAATGTGTAAGCAAGACCTATATGTGATCTTTTGTAGGGAAATCTGTTAATGCTCAGGAGGAAGTGGAACAGGAAAAAGAGGAAAAAAAAGTAGATATCTCGTTTCTCTTCTCTTTCCTATCCCCTTAACTCTTTGGCTGACTATACAAACTTAGGGTGAGAAGCTTTGGTCAGGAGGGTTTGACGTCGGAAGAGGAAGAAAAGGTGGAGGAAAAGAGATATCCCAGCAGTTACTCTTTTCCCTCTCCTTTCCCTCTCTCGGTGCGTGGGTCCGTGGAGGCTGTGTGGGCAACTCTGTTCATCTTTCTTACGGAGCCCTAATCCAGGACTGGCCGCTCTGAGCCCCAAACTGCAGCCTGCTATGCGTCACTCCCGCATCCTCCCTTGAGCCCCTCGCCACGCGCGCCTTTACGGGAAGTTACAGGAAGGAGAGAGGGAGGCTGAGGACGCCGAGAGGAAGGAAGCTGGTCTGAGAGGAGAGCATGAAACGAGAGTAGGAAGATTGGAAGCAGGAGGAAAGGGAGAGTAGCAAATGTGATAGGAAGAAAGTATGCTAGGGAACTGGATGCATGCAGGAAGATAAAGGGATTGAAGGAGAGAGGGAGGCTGAAGACGCAGAGAGGAAGAAAGCTGGGCTGAGTGGAGAGTATTAAACGAGAGTAGGAAGGAAAGGAGGTAGGAGGAGAGGCAGCGTGTCAGATGTGATAGGAAGGAAGAATGCTTAGTAAATTAAAGGACGAAAGGAAAAGAGGAGAAAGGGTGAAAGATGAGAGAAGGGCGAGATTATTGAAGGAAGGAAGAGAGAGAAAGAGAGGGATACAAATGTGATGAGAAGTGGGAAAGAAAAGTAATCGATATAGGATAGAAGGAAGACAGGGATGAAAGGTAACAGATAGAACCAGGAGGAAATGGAAAGAGGAAGGAGGGAGATAAAGTGGTGGGTGTGAGAAGAAATAAGATAAGACAAAGAGGAAGGGTGAAGTTGAAGGAAAGTGAGAAAGGAACATAGCTAGAGGATGTGTTTCTGGGTGTGTGAGTGGGTGTGTTACAAGTCCAGCGTCCAGTAGTTGATCAAGTCTGCAAGTTTTATGGAGACTCGGGAGCGGGTTGTGGCAGAGTTTACATGCAAGTTGCAAGCGTGTTTGGCTTGTTTTCAAAGAGATCGTTTCAAGCGGGGCAGTAAGTTTGAATTCAGCTTTAGGACAAGTTCAAAGTTATTTTTCTCTCCTTCACTCGCGTTCATTTTTAAGTTTTCCGAGCCAGTAATAAGGGTTTTCATAACTTTCGTCGCTCGGAGCTAAATCTCTTTGGGATCATTGAATTCCGGTGCTGGATGTTCAGGGGAGGCGGTGGCTGAGTGGATAGCGTGACGGCGCCGCGTCCAGGACGACGCGGGATCGCGCCCCGCCCAGTGCCACAAACTGGGACTTTTCAGTCACCGCCGAGTGCCCTAAAACTACCCGCATGCTGTCCAGAAGACCACCCATCAACCCGGTCTCTAGATTCCAGGATCAAAGAAGAGCTCCGGGGGGCAGCATGAGCCAATGCAAGATGGCGCCACTTTAAACACTTGCCTGGGCCACAACGGGCTGGGCCATACCATCAGGCCCCTCCAAGCAAGCCTACCGGCCCCATAGGCGAAAACGCAAAAAAAAAAAAAATGTCTGTGGGTTGTCATACTGCGTGGTTCCTTTTGGTTTTTTCGTTTAATTTAAAGATGTAGGATCAGGTTAAGGTCGTTGGGTGCGTGAGTGTTTGTTTGTTTGTGTGATGAGGGGGAGGTGTTTTGGTATTCGTTTTTTACTACCAAGAGAAAAGAAAACGTGTCACTATGTTATGTGAACGTTAGCTTAATTTAGTTCAACTCATTATCGTTGTCTTGAAAAATATCGATTATATATCGATTAATTTAGAGAAAAGAACGAAAAAGATAATAAATCGCTCTTCCCAAACGCTACCAATTAATCCATCTTTTCTGGCTATTTTATTTAGTTTTGCTACTTTTTACTCAAGGTCAGTTTCACTACGGTTCTGTTTTTCCCTTGTGGCCTAAGGTGATTTAGCGTGACCTCACCTCAGTTTGACCTTGGCAACATAGCTTCATTGAAGCTATACATGGAAGGAGAGGAACACAGGTTAATTGGAAGCGTTACCTTCAAGGGAGGAGAAAGGAGATCTGGGGAACATTTAGAGACTGGTGAAAGGGAGCAAATGAAGATCAAAGGGACGGGAAACTGGAGAAGACATGACATAAGGGGAAGATAAAGGAAAACGGGATAGGTGAAGGAAGGACGAGGGGGGAACAGACAAAAAAAAGTGAAGATCGAAAATGGTGAGGGTCAGGACAGCTGGGAAAACAAAAATAGTACAAGGGGAAAAGGAAACTATGTAAAAGAAATGGAGAAGTAAATTAAAACTTTAAAAAAATTCACAGGAGCAATGCAGAATGAAAAAAAAACTAGGAAAATTAAAAGGATGATAAATGAAGAGATAGTAAGTTTGATAGTTTTTAGAAGTAAGAGTAAAGGAAGAATTGGGAAAAGAAGATGAGAAGGATAAATTGGAAACATGGAAATGCAGGCCACAGAAAGCCTATTGGCTCATTAAGAGGTCGCCCGCTTGGGTGATTTAATCTGCTCGACCGCCACTTGGGGCTTGTTGAGCAGATGAAAGCACCTCGATATTGAGGAGCAGATGAAAGCACCTCGTTATTCAGTTTACTCCCAACGCAACGAGATGACGGTCGATTCTATATTTGAAGGAGTTGATGGTATTCGCATTTACTACTTCTGAGGGAAGATTGTTCCAGTGGCGGATGATTCGTTTGAAAAGGAACTCCTTCCAATGTCTGTGTTACATCGACTCGACTGAATGGGTAAGCCGTTATTTCTAGTTCTTGAGTTGGTTTGCAGTTCAAAGAATTTGGAGTAATCGACGTTATTGAACTTTTTCAGATACTTGAAGACTTGAATCATATCCCCTCGTAGGCGGAGGAGGTAAAAATGAGGTCAGGCACTTATTAAAATTGTAAGTCTTCCTTCACCTGATACGGACGATGAGGAAATAATAAAAGATAAAATTGAATAAGTGAAATCCAGAAAAGGGAATTATTATTGAAAGGAGTGAAAATGACAGAAAAAAATGATGCACAGAAATAATTAATCTCTCACACAATGTTTTCTTCTTCCTCTTTTTTTCCTCTTCCTCCTCTTCCTCATAGTACTTCTCCATCTTCGGCTCATTTTACTTCCTTTATCATTCTTTATTACCTCCGTCTCTGTTCCTTATTCTCCTTACCTCCACCTCTCTTCTCACCTTTATTACTTCATCTTATTCATTTCCCTTACGTTCCTTTCTCATATTCATTCCTGCACACTTTCCTCCTCGTTATACACCTCTCTCTCTCTCTCTCTCTCTCTCTCTCTCTCTCTCTCTCTCTCTCTCTCTCTCTCTCTCTCTCTCTCTCTCTCTCTCTCTCTCTCTCTCTCTCTCTCTCTCTCTCTCTCTCTCTCTCTCTCTCTCTCTCTCTCTCTCTCTCTCTCTCTCTCTCTCTCTCTCTCTCTTCTCTCTTCTCTCCTCTCTCTTCTCTTTGTCTATTTGTCTTTTATTATCTTTTTTTTTTATCCTTGTTTATCAATCAAACTCCTTTTCTTCTCTCGTCCATCGCCTTTCTCTAGTTTATTGGTTTATTTTTCTTATCATTATTTTTTCTTTTCCCTCGTATCTCTTCCTCCTCCCCTTTATTCTTCTGTAGTTCGCATGCGTTATCTATCTTCATTCATTCCTCTAATCCCTTTACCGATATTCCCCTTTCCCTAACAAACCCCCAAATCGTGTTACTCCTCAAAACAAATCAAATTGGAACTTTTCTCGCATCGCTAAAGGTCGTGTGTGTGTGTGTGTGTGTGTGTGTGTGTGTGTGTATGGGTGTGGTTGTTTTATGGATTTGTTTCTCATAACATAATTGCTTCCATTTCATCAGTCAGGAACGAAACCAAAGACGATCTCCACGAACTATATACAGTAATGCTATCTAAGGGCAAACAGAGAGAGAGGGAGAGGGAGAGGGAAACGGACAGATAGACAAACACTACGTTATCACACACATACAACCAAAACAAGAGACGCACACAAAACAAACCACAGAAACACAGATCCAGACAACAAAACAAAGAGAGAAACAGAGATATACGAAGCCAGATCTGGAAAAGAGCAAGGCGTATATGGTAGCAAAACCCCCTGGAATGATCTCCCGTCTCCTCAACATGCAGACGAAGTGAACCGCAGCCCAGGTAAGCCGGGATTGTACCTGTGCTGTAAATGGCTCGTAAAACACCTTGCCACTCACCTGTAGGAAGAAAGACGTAGGAGAACGATGTAAACGAAGTGAGAGGGTTGAGCTTGTTAAGCCTCTTGTGCATGTGGAAAGAGAGAGAGAGAGAGAGAATTGCTTGAGCGGGTTTTCCATCACGTTTGATACCATAATTAAGTTTTCGACATCGGGCGGGTCCATCTGATGAGTGTGTGTAGTGCCGATTACCAGAGAGAGATGATAAATTAAAGAAACGGGTAAAAAATTAAGAGAAAAGAGACAAAAACGGGAAAAAAACAAGGGGTGAGCATGAAGAGAAAAGAAGAAAAAACAAAAATGGAAGCAAAGGGGAAAGAGAGGAAAAAGAAATGGGGAAAAACTGAAAAATGCCGAGAGTATTCAATTATTACATGTTTCAAGCGCGTTTTTTTTTTTTCACTTCTGCTCGCGCTCTTCTTTTTTTCATTTTTTCAGCACTCCAGGGTAACGTTTTTGTTGTTATTGTTTTTGGTGGGGTTGTTTTCTTTCTACCCATTATCATTATTACTATTGTCATTATTTAGTTATTGTTTTTAGTATTATCTTTTCTCCTATTACTTTTTTGCTGCGAGAATTATCATGGTAGAAAAAATAGTAGTAGTAGTAGTAATAGTAGTAGTAGTAGTAGTTGTTGTTGTCGTTATTGTAGTCGGTATTGTTGTTGTTGTTAAGAGTATTTATATAACTCCGATAAATAAAGAAATTCCTTAGCGTCGGGTTCACGTTCCTCTCACCTTAATCACTCCGCCTTCCTCAGGTGCGAGCCATGTGCTTCGCCCTTTCTAATTAACAGGTGTGTGTATACCCAATCCTTGCCTCTAAGCCGGCTCTCTTTTCTTTTTCTTTTCCACTTGTCTTTATTTCTTTGTTTGTCTCCGTTTTCTTCTTTTCTATCTATATCCCTTTCCTGTCTTCCCTTCCTTCCTTTGTTTTCATTTTTCTCTACTCCCCGTTCTCTATAGCTCCTTATTCTCCTTTTTCTCATTCTTTTCTAACAGTCGATGTTTTCCTTTGTTTGTCTTCTACTTCCCTGTCGACATCCTCTTCTCTCCCGTTTTCACCCCCTTCATTCTTTTCGTCTCTCCTGTCTAGTCCCATTCTCTCTCTCCTCTCCTATTCATTCTCCTCCGGTTCTTTCTTCTGTCCCCTTCTGTATTTTTTTTCTCCCATCTTCTGTGTTCCTCCCTCGCTTTCTCTTCATCTTTCTCCATTCCCCTCGCCTCCATTTCTTTCTTCTGTCCATGTCTGTGTTGTTTTCCTTTATCTGTGTTCCACTATTTCTCTTCAAAACGTCTCATTTCCGCTTTCATCCAGTCTTTTCATCTTCCTCTGTCTGTGTATTTTCTGTTAACTCCTGTGCACCACCCTCTCCCTCTCTTTCTCTTCACCTCATTTCTTTCCCCTTCCCTCGCATCCCTCCCTCTCGCTCAATCAGTCTGTTTCTTTGCTCTCATCTCCCTTGTCTTTCTCTCCCTCTTTTTCTACGCACCCTTTGTCTCATTCTCTCCCTCCTGCTATGAGTGACAGGTGTGCTAATCTGTAAAATTCACTCACCACGCTTTCGTTAGTTTTTCTCTTCCCTTCGTTCTCGCATTTTTTTCAATCCTTCCCTCCTCTCGCCCTTCTGCTCTCAATACATATCTACCTGCAATATATACATTCCTAACTGTCTGCCTACCTTTCTACCTACCTTTCTATCTTCTTATTTACCTTTCTTCACGTCTTCGTACCTATCCACTCACACCCTTATCGTCTTTTCATCCTGTCGACATCCCTATTTTCACTTTCTTCCTTATTCCTCCTCCTCAATCATCGTTTCTTCTCCTCCTCCCCAGTTTATCCTTCTTCCTCCCTTCCCCAATTTATCCTCTTTCTCCTCTTCCTCAATCAGTCCTTTTCTTCGCTTCGTCTCTTCTTTATTTCTTTTCCAATCTAGCCTTCTCCTCCTTCCTTTCAATCAATCGTTATACCTTCCCATCTACCTATCTGCTCACGTACATTCCTACCTACTCTCCTGCTGATCAAATTGTTCCTTTCATGTTGAGATTTATTGCCGGTGTTAAGGACTTACAAATCTTAGCAGTGATGAGAGGGAGCGTGAGAGAGAGAGAGAGAGAGATTTATGGAGATGAAGCCGAAAGAATGTTCTGTAGATCCGGCATCGTATTTCACGTAAAAATTATTGTATTGACCACAGCTGCCATAACTTTACTTGTACACACACACACACACACACACACACACACACGCACACGCACACGCACACTCACCACCACCACCTTTACCCAGCAACAAAGGCACGTCATGATCAAGGAATTTTAAAAGACCAGAAAAAAGAGCACTGATGAAGCCCTTTTTTCTTTCTTTTTTTCTTTTGTATTTAATCCTTGTGCTCAATACTCTCATTTCAGCTTCCGCGCTTCCCTCTTCCCCCTCCTCCTCCTCCTCCTCTTTCTCCTCCTCCTCCTCCTCCTCTTCCCCCTTCTACTCCTCCTCCTCTTCCCCTCGCTTTCCAATATTTTCTCCCTTTCATCTCCTGTCACTTTACCCTCCTTTCTTGTCTCATTTTTCTCTCATCTTTTCTTCTCTTTATTACTTTTCACTTTACATTTTATATCCCTAATCACTCTTTTTATTTTCCGTCTCTTCCTCCCCCTCCTCTTTTTCCTTCCGTTTCCTTTATTACCTCGTCTCACATCCTCCTCTCCTCCTTCTCCTGTCCTCTCCCTATCTTTTTTTTTTGCCCTTTTTTCCTACTCGATTTTTCTACATCCTTCTCCCCAAGCTATTATTCTAAGGCTCCAAATCGTCCACCAATTCTTTTTCCTTCCCCAATCTGTCCTTCTCTTTCCCTATCTACCCATATATCCTCCTCTTCCTTCTCCCCTTCAACCAGTTTATTCCTTCTCCTCCTTCCCTTCGTCCTTTTAATTTTCAAACTATACTTATCCCATTCCATCTTAATCAGCCCTTCTAATTCTCATCTGTTTAAACCCGTCATTTAATTCTCTTCCTTTTTCTTCTCCTATTCTCCAGTCTGTTCTACTAATCCTCCTTCCCTCCTTATCATTCTCCATCTTAATCAATCATTTTCATTTTCTTTCTCCTCAGACAGTCTTTTGTCTTCTCCTTTTCCTCCTTTTCCTCCTAAATCTCAACCATCTTTCCTCCTCGTCAGTACTCACCGCACGCCCCTTGAGGTTGGCCACGCGGCAGGGCAGTGTGGCGAGCCGTCCCGCCGTCACGGAGATGTTGGTGGGCAAGTCGGGCAGGAGATGGGGGCCGCGGCGAGGGGGGCCGTTGCGATCTGCCTCCTCCTTCCAGTCCGTCTGCTCCTTCCAACCTGTGAGAGGCGAGAGCGCATGTTAAAATGGGTGCACTAAAAGGCGGGTTAGGATAAGAGCGTTAGGGAAGATTGTATGTAAGAACGGAAGGTTTGAAAGGAAGCAAGGATGGTGGACAAGTGGAAAATGTTTACATATGTGATAGAAATGGTAAAGAACGTCTAAATAGGGATATATCAAGTGGAACATTTTGGGAGACTGTATGGAAGGAAGATAGTGTTAGAAAAGATTAAAAAAAAACAAGGTAGGAGATATAGAGCTGTGATAGAATTGGTAAAGTATGTGCATGAATATTGAGAAGAGTTAAAAATAGATAGACGTTAGGGGAGAATGTTTATAAAGAAAGGGAGGAATATACGGATTGAAGAGAAATAGAGGTAGGATATGACAAGGTAAGCTCATATGTATACAGGTTGTTTACAGTGTGTTAGGGGGAAATGTATGTGTGTGAAGGGAAGTTAGGAATATGGAGTGAGTTCAAAGCAGGTTGTTGAAGGGTAGACTATATTAATAAAGCAATGTCCTAAGGAGATGGTGAGGATGAAGTTAGAAGGGAGGGTGTGGGTGAAAGGAAAATAATGATAAAAGGGAGGAGGGGGATTGAGAAGAGATCTGGGACGAGAAGGTACCAGAGTAAAAATGAACTTGGGTAAAAAGAAAAGATGACAGACAAGGAATTGATGGATGGGTTCGGGAAAGAAAAACGCAAATGAGGTACTGGCGGAATAACGTTCAAGAATGTGGAGATATTGGTACGAAATTACGAAAATGATGAATGAGAGAGAGCATATAACACATAGGTAGTAAAATCTGGCCCGCCGATACCGTAGATTTTTTAACGGCATCAGTATCAGAGAGACGTAGTACCAATGAAATAACGGGTCTTGAGATGAATAAATTGTTGAATATAATAAAAAAAATGACGGAAGTAAGGAAGGAAAACGTAACTTATGGCTTCCTTTCAATGGTTACTTTACTATTTATGTGTGTGTGTGTGTGTGTGTGTGTGTGTGTGTGTGTGTGTGTGTGTGTGTGTGTGTGTGTGTGTGTGTGTGTGTGTGTGTGTGTGTGTGTGTGTGTGTGTGTGTGTGTGTGTGTGTGTGTGTGTGTGTGTGTGTGTGTGTGTGTGTGTGTGTGTGTGTGTTTTCCTTCTTGTTTTGTGCCTGTTATTCTCTCCTTTCCTCCTTCTTCTCTCACCCTTCCTCCACTCCAAAAACACCCTCAGCAATAACATCACGCACTCTACCCAACTCTCTCTCTCTCTCTCTCTCTCTCTCTCTCTCTCTCTCTCTCTCTCTCTCTCTCTCTCTCTCTCTCTCTCTCTCTCTCTCTCTCTCTCTCTCTCTCTCTCTCTCTCTCTCTCTCTCTCTCTCTCTCTCTCTCTCTTTGTCACGTTGCCTATCCATCCGTTGATCGACAAATACAACACATCCATCAAACTTGCAAGAGGAACTAAGGGAGAATTTCTGCTTCCCTCACATTAACGACAAAAAAACAGGGATCTTTGTAGTGGTAATAGTAGTGGTAATAGTAATAGTAATAGTAGTGGTAATGGTCGTAATTGTTGTTTTAGTTGTTGTTGTGGTCGTGTTAAGGAATAAGGTTGAAATGTTTAAGGTTCATTTTCTGTCTTGTCAACAACATCCGCAGTTCCCTCGAGGCTTGCATGCACTCTCTCTCTCTCTCTCTCTCTCTCTCTCTCTCTCTCTCTCTCTCTCTCTCTCTCTCTCTCTCTCTCTCTCTCTCTCTCTCTCTCTCTCTCTCTCTCTCTCTCTCTCTCTCTCTCTCTCTCTCTCTCTCTCTCTCTCTCTCTCTCTCTCTCTCTCTCTCTCTCTCTCTCTCTCTCTCTCTCTCTCTCTCTCTCTCTCTCTCTCTCTCTCTCTCTCTCTCTCTCTCTCTCTCTCTCTCTCTCTCTCTCTCTCTCTCTCTCTCTCTCTCTCTCTCTCTCTCTCTCTCTCTCTCTCTCTCTCTCTCTCTCTCTCTCTCTCTCTCTCTCTCTCTCTCTCTCTCTCTCTCTCTTTCTTAATACCATCCCTTGTGCCCTTCTCTCTTTTGTTTCCACCCCCTTCCCCCTCCTCCTTCTCCTCCTCCTCCTTCCCTCTCCTTCCCTTTATCCCTCTTAGCCTCTATACCTTTGTGTCTCTTTTCCTCTTCTCTATCGGCCACTCCATTCCTCTTGTTTCCTCTATCCTCTTTTTTGACACTGCATTGTCTTCCTTTCCATCTATTTCTTTTGTGTTTTATTGGTTTCCTCTTGTTATCTGTCCCCTTTTTGTTGTTCTTCTTTTTTTCTGTATTCTTATGTGGCTATTTCACTCCCTTGGAATTTACCTTATATCATTGCCTTTTTATTCCTGACCCTCTTTCAACAGGTTTTCTTTTTGTTTTTATTATTTTTTTCTTCGTTACTCATTTACATTTTTTTCTTTACGGCTGGCCATTCACTCTTTTCCCTTGATTCTGGTTTCTCTTCTCCTTTCTCTCCTCTTTCTGTTCTTTATTCGAGACTCCATTCAATTCTTATTTTCTCACCCTTTCACTGCCGTTTCATTCACCATTCACCTCTTTCTTCCATTCCTTTCCATTATCTCTATCTCCATTCTCCCTAGTTTCCTTATTTCCGACTTATTTCCAAATCTTTCCATTTTCTAGTTGACAGTCTATTCAATTAATCTCTTATTATTTATCTTTATTTATCCTTCCTGCCATTTATCTTCCATCTTATTCACTATACACCTTATCGTTTCTCTTGTTCTCGTTTAATTTACTATACACTTCTTCCCTTCTCTCTCTCTCTCTCTCTCTCTCTCTCTCTCTCTCTCTCTCTCTCTCTCTCTCTCTCTCTCTCTCTCTCTCTCTCTCTCTCTCTCTCTCTCTCTCTCTCTCTCTCTCTCTCTCTCTCTCTCTCTCCCTTCTCCTCCTTCTCCCTCCCTTCTTTCTCCTCTCCTTATCAAGCATGCATTCACTGTACACTTTTTCTTTCTGTTCTCCCTTCTCTCTCTCACTTTCTCCTGTCATTTCTCTCACCTATAACCTCATATCATTTTCCTCTCCCTTCACTTCTCCCTCCCTTTCCTCGCCTTATGACGCCCCTTCTTTTCCTCTTCAATTCCATTCCCTTCTCTGTCTCACTCTCTCCTGACATTTCTTTCACCTATAACCTCACATCATTTTCCTCTCTCCTCTTCCTCTCCCTCCACTTCTCCCTCAATTTTCTCAACCTTCCGCGCCCTTTCTTTTCCTTTCCAATTCCTTTCCCTTCTCTGTCTCCCTTTCCTGACATTTTTCTCTCCTCTATAACCTCACACTATTTGCCTCCTCCTCCCTACTCGCTTTCCTCTCTCCCTCCCCTTATCAGGCATGCAGGAGGGCGGGCAGGTAAGGGGAGGGACAGGTGAAGTAGGAGACACGGAATGAGTTTAGTGGCCACGCACGACACACCTGCCTGGCTGACCTTTCTGTCCCGCACACCTGCAATTTGCACTCCTAGTTGATGCCTCATTTTTTTTTTTTTTTTGAGTTTCCCGTCTTTTTTCTTTTGCCGTTTTGTACTTTTTTGTAGTGTCATTCTGTAATTGTTTTTGTTTTCTTTCTTGCTTTCTTTAATTTCTTTTTTTTCTTTGTTATTTTTTTCATTATTATTCATCTTGGCCTTGTTTTTCTTCATCCTCCTCCTCCTCCTCGTCCTTTTTTCTTTTTTTTTCTCTTCCTCCAACTTGTTTTTTTCATAGACTTCACCAAAACATTGTATTTGTCACGTTATTTTTTTTGTCATGATACTCTTTAGTCTATCTATCTATCTGTGTCTTTTTTTTTTGTGTGTGTGTGTGTTTGTGTGCGCGTTCGTGTGTATGTCTGTGCGTGTACCTTTCCGTCCTACCTGGAAGAAGCCAGCACTCAAAGAACGAATCAATAACAAACTGCCTGTCGCGGTAAACAAACACAGGAAAAGAAAGAAAAATAGAAGAATAATACGAGAAGGAGTGAGACCGAAGAAAACTTTATACGGCTATTATTTCGTATCTGTACTGTCACGTTGCTGCGTAGACTGAGGTGGTGTTGAGGATAGACGTAGTGGTTGATGTTGTGGTGATAGTAGTGATGTTGATGATGATGCAGGAGGTGAAGGTGGATACGTAGCTGTAGTGGAGTTTGTTGTGTTGGCGTTGATGATGGCGATATAGTAGTTAAGTGCTTTAAATACAGTATGAGCAGATTAAGTCACAGAAGTAGGCAACCTCGTTATATACCAGTAGCCTTTCTGTTGTCTGATACTCCATGTTTTCACGTTTCCATGTTTCCTCCTGTTCCTTCTCCTCCTCGTCTCCTTTTCTTTCTGCTTTACTTCTTTCTTCTACTGTGAATCTCTGCTTTTCTTTTCTTTTGCTTTTATTTTTCTTTCTCTCTTCCTCGCCCTTTTCCTCTGCCGCCTCTCTCGTTTCTTTCCCGCTATTTGAACACTTACCACCTTTTATTCTCCCTTTATTCTCTTCTCCTTCGGCTCTGCACCCTCTTCTTCCCTTTTTCCTTCAGTCTTTTTCTCTTCCTCGCTTCCCTCTTCTTCCTGGAGTCGCTTACGTTGTTGGTTCGTCCTTCTTGACTTCTCCTTCTCGTTACTCTTTGTTTCTGTGACCTCTTTCCTCACCTCCTCTTCCCTCTTCCCTCTTCCTTTTCCCTCCTGTTTTCCAATTCTATTCCTCCTTCCTCCTCCTTCCTCTTGATTCGTGTAACCTCTTTCCTCACTCCCTCTTCCCTATTCATCTTCCCTATTCCTCTTCCCTCTTGTTTCCCAATTCTATTCCTCCTCCTTCCTCCTCCTTCCTCTTCCTTTCTGTGACCTCTTTCTTCACCCCCTCTTCCCCCTCCCTCTTCCCTCTTCCTTTTTCCTCTTGTTTCCCAATTCTATTCCTCCTCCTTCCTCCTCCTTCCTCTTCCTTCCTGTGACCTCTATCTTCACCCCCTCTTCCCTCTTCCTCTCCCCTCTTGTTTCCCAATTCTGTTTTTCCTCCTTCCTCCTCCTTTCTCTTCCTTCCTGTGACCTCTTTCTTCACCCCCTCTTCCGTCTTCCTCTTCCCTCTCGCCTCCCATTCTGTTTTCCTCTCTCCTACGACTTGACGACTTTATAGCTTCCCTTTCCTTCCCTAAACGACCTCCTTAGCAAACAAAAGAGTCGTTCGAGGCCGAATCAAGGAGCTTATTGTGTCTTGGTAGTTCCGGATAAACAGGTGGCTAATTGATTTACCTGTGAATGCTCCGTTTTCTTCCTTTTTTGTTTTCTGTGTTGTGTGTGTTTGAGTTTTTCTTATTTTCTCAAGTACTTTGTTTCTGTTTCTTCTCTCTGTTTCTCTCACTCTCTGTTTCTCTCTCTCTCTCTGTTTCTCTCTGTCTATGTTCCTCTCTCTCTCTCTCTCTCTCTCTCTCTCTCTCTCTCTCTCTCTCTCTCTCTCTCTCTCTCTCTCTCTCTCTCTCTCTCTCTCTCTCTCTCTCTCTCTCTCTCTCTCTCTCTCTCTCTCTCTCTCTCTCTCTCTCTCTCTCTCTCTCTCTCTCTCTCTCTCTCTCTCTCTCTCTCTCTCTCTCTCTCTCTCTCTCTCTCTCTCTCTCTCTCTCTCTCTCTCTCTCTCTCTCTCTCTCTCTCTCTCTCTCTCTCTCTCTCTCTCTCTCTCTCTCTCTCTCTCTCTCTCTCTCTCTCTCTCTCTCTCTCCATATTTGTTTAGCAGAAATAAAAGTTAATCTGGGGTTGAATTACCTTGAAACTTTTATTCATTTTAGTTTTTTTATATATTTATTTCATCGTTTTATCTATATCTATACGTTTATGTGTGTTCATTTTATTTTCTCTTCCCCTTCGTTAATAGAGTGCTGGTCATTACCCGATTTTTCTCTTCTTATTTCTTTTTCACCTGGGTAGTCTCCATACAGGAATTCCGTAATGTGTACACAGTCTTTTTGTTGTATGATTTCACATGATGGACCACGATAAAAAAAATGGTTGTCAGAGCGGTGAACGTAATTATGTGGAATTAACATTATTTTCAACTGAATGATTAAGTGATTGTGTTTAGAAGAGTATTTTATGGAGGATCATATGATATTCATTTATGAACCTTTTTGTCGATGCTTGCTATTAGAATTAACATGTCGGTATTTTATAAGCATTGACTCATTATTAGTGTTGTTATTACTATTATTATTACTATCATTATTGTCTTTATATTTACTATCACAACTAAAAATAGATAGATGGAAATATGAAAAGATAGATAAAAATAGAGAAGATAATGAAATAGGAGATGAGAGAGAGAGAGAGAGAGAGAGAGAGAGAGAGAGAAAACATCTAAATCTAGAAGAATGTCTAAACTTGAAGACATAGGTGACTGAACTGCAGAAGCCTTGTGTGACTATGGACAGACATGACCAGATTGTTAGATTGATTGTCTGTGTTTAACTGACTGTGTTTGTTTGGGCCTGTGACAGAGAGAGAGAGAGAGAGAGAGAGAGAACACACACACACACACACACACACACACACACACACACACACACACACATATTACAGGCCGCAGTTAAATATTTCACGCACCTCTCGTTGCCGCATTGAAGTTAAAGTGTCAATTTGTGATCGGCTCCTGAACAATACTGCAGCGTGTAACATTTTTTTGTATTGTGTTATTTCTGTGTGTTTTGGAGTATGTTGAAATTAACTTTTTCCTCTACCTCTATATGTGTTTCTCCTTAGGTATTTTTTTTCTATCTTCCATATTTTATTTTGTGTGTATTGTTCTCTATTTTCTATGTGATTTTCCTTTATCCTACCGGCAATTTTTTCTTCTCTGGTAAGCACTATATCCCTGAGTCTCTGTACCTTTTCACCTGATCTCATTATCTCAGGTAACTCTTGTCCCTTAGAATTATTATCGTGCAAAACAACGAAAAAAAGCAACCTTGACACGTGCCTTCCATAAACACATTTTCTTTATCAAAAACACACTCTTCCTTGCTTCTATTTAAGGTATGAAACAAACCCATGTTCTTATCAAACTCTCTCGCTGTTGTTCAATGTGTAACTCAAGTAAACTGTTCAATCACTAACACCTTTTTGCCAATACTTCAAGGCCTCAAAACTCCTTAACTTCCCTCCTGTTCTTTTTCTACCTTTTTTTCCTTCCTTTTTTTCTGTGTCATTTTGTGTCTTATGTCAGTCGTTCTCCTCTCTTTCCAGTATTTTTTTTCCTTCCTCTTTCGTCTTTTTTGTTTTATATTGCCAGTCGTTGCCTTCGTCTCCCAGCTCTTTCCCATCCCTCCAGTCCTTCGCTTTCTCCTCTTTGCTTCCCTTCTTCACCCTCTTTACCCCATTTCATTTTTTCTTTCTCTAAATCTCTTCGCTTACCAACCCGTTCACGCCATCCCTTCTCTCCATGGTTTCCCTTTTATCTCCCTCTCCTCCCCTCTTTTAATTTCCTTTTCCATTCTGTTATCTTTTTCTCACCCTCTCTTAGCCTTTCCTCTCATTTTACAACACCTTAAACCAACAACACCTGGGTAACTTTCATCCATCAATCCCTCCAGGGCAACCACCAATACCTCCCCCCTTCCACCTCCTCCTCCTTTGCCTCCGCCTCCATTCGCCACCGTGTTTATTATTTGTCTCCTGTTCGTATCATCTCCCGTCAACCAGTACCTCAAACACAAGTCTCCCTGCACTCCTTCTCCTACCCTACCTTCCCGTCTTTTTCTTCCTTCACATCAATTTCTTTTTACTTTCTCACCTTTGTCTTTTCTCTTTTCTTCTGCCCTTCGTCTCCTCCTCCTCAGTCACCCCTTCTCCTTCTCATCAATCGGTCATTCTTTGTCTCCAACTCCTCCTCTTCAATCTATCCCTCTACTTCTCCTTATCCTCAACCAGTCTTTTTCCTTCTCCTTTCCCTCCTTTTTTTCTTTTCCTTCATTCTTAACCTGTCCTCATCATTCTTTTCCTCCTTCTTATCCCCAACCAGACCTTTTCCTTTTCCTCCTCCTTTTTCTCCTCCTCCTCCCCCTCTCCAATCTCCTCCTCCTCTTCCTCCTTCTTTCCGCCTCTCTCTCCGCTACCTGTTCACCTCTGCCTCAAGGGTGAATGTTTTAACGAAAGAAAAATGTCCGATATATATATTTTTTCTCCCTTTTTTTTGGTGGAATTAGTGGAAACGCAATTTGCATATCACAGTTATGAAAGGCACGGCTTTTGTCTGACGCTGTGTCTGGAAATGATCTTTTTTTCATAACTTCAGGGCAGCTTCAATATTGCTCTTTTTTATTGCAAGGTAAATGTTTTTCTTTGGTTATGTATACTTTAAGATTGCTCATTGGAGTAGAATTATAGCCTAAATATCATCGGAAACATCTATTATTATTGCTACTACTGCTACTACTACTACTACTACTACTATTGCTACTACTACTACTACTACTACAGCTACTATTATTACAACTATTATTATGACTGCTACTATTATGACTACTATTATGACTTATACTCTTATTACTGCTGCTTTTTCTGCCTCTAATACTAATACTGCATCGTCTCCACCACCACCACCACCGCCATCACAGCCACTCCTTTAATACAAATAAAAAAAATCATTAACATAAACGAAAATCTCCACGAAATCACGTACACCTCTGCATTTCTTTCCCCCTTTAAGCCGACCTTCCTTTCATGAAGCAAGAGTGTGCTGCCGCGCCTCCCACCCTCCCTTCCTCCTTCCTTCCCGCTCCCCGTTCCCTCCTTCCTCTTCCTCTCCTCCGTGGCGCGCTCTGGTGGTACGCCCTCAAACTTGCCTCACGAATAATGAAGCAGAAGACAGAGGAAGTTCCATGCAAGTTATTCAGGGGGACCAGGAGAGAGAGAGAGAGAGAGAGAGAGAGAGAGACTTTGCCCAAACATTTTTTTATTAATTTTTCAACGTGGGATCAAATATTATTGCTGATTGTTTTGTTTCTGGTTTGTTTTGATATGGTTTAATGGTTTGATGCCTATATTGTTTTGAGTTTAGAGTGCCTGATATTTCTTTTTCTTTTTTACTTTCTTTCAATCACGCTTTTCCTTTGTATCTTTTTTTTCCCCTTTCGCGTCCTGCCTCGTTGACTTTTCATTGGTTTCTGCTTTCTTTGAAGGGAAGTTGGATAGACGTCAAGGGAAACTTTTCTTGAAACGCCTCACAACACAACACAACACAACACACACACACACACACACACACACACACACACACACACACACACACACACACACACACACACACACACACACACACACACCTGTCGACTTTGCTTCTCTTTCATCGAAGCGTTTTCTTCTCGATTTTGCGGTTTCCATTTATTCAAACTATTTTCCCTTCATAGGTTTAAAGGTCTCGTTATAGATTCTTTGAGTTGTTTTTAAATAGCTCTTGAATATGTAGGGTAGTTAGCTGGTACATCTAAGTAAACATTGATTAACTAAGATTTATGTTGATATTGGTCATTTTACTTATTCATAGTTTTTTTTTTCAATTTTTCTTTTTTGCTCGATTTTCATTATTCATTTTCGTCAGGCGGTCTACACATGGCAGCTCTCGTTAGTGGGTTAGACAACAAATTCCCTTCCCATCCATAAATACATCTAACCTCCACTTCACAACGATCCGCAACTTCAAAACAGATGCACAATCTAACAAGGATACATAATAAACATGATGCAAAATTTGAAAAAGACATATCATTTGTATCAGTGCACACTTTGAATCATTAAGTCGTTTCCTTGTTTACTTATTAATTTTCTTCATTCCTCCTTCGTTCTCTCTTGGCGAGGAGGCTGAGTTACACGCTGAGACGCTTCGCCTAACTAGCCATCAGGGCACGGGTGGGAGGCGCAGGTGAGGCTGGAAATTGTCCCGACGTGCAGGTGGTTCATGTGACCGCTGCTCCCGCACACACTCGGCAGACTAAACTTTTGTGGCGCGCAGAGAGAGTAAAGAAATGATCGGACCCGGCTAGTGTTTCCCGCGAGAGAGAGAGAGAGAGATTCAGAAAACTCGCTCAGAAAACTCGGACAAGCAAACAAGAGAAACGGAAAAGAATCCAAGAATAGTGACCATTTTCCTTTATATCCCTTACTATTCAAAACGTCGTTTTCCTTCTACCTTCGTATCTTCCAGCGCGTTCCATTGAAATTAACATTCACACTAGTATCCTTTTATAGAACCCGGGAAATAAGGGGTTCAGTCTTATCCCACGGACTTTTTTCTTTCTTTCTTTAGTATTCGGGTATTTCGGTATTTGGGTAGGCGATGGCTGAGTGGTTAGCATGCGGGCCCCGCATTCACCGCGTGCTGGACGGCGCGGGTTCGAATCCCCACGCTACCACCTGGGATTTTTCATTCACCGCCGAGTGGCCTTAGACTACCCACATGCTGTCCTGATGACCATCCATCAACCCGGACTCTAGAAAAAAACGTCCAGGTGAATCAAGAATGAGTTCCGGGGTGCAGCATGAGTCAAGAATAAATGACCCCTGATAAAAGCCTACCGACGCTATAGGCGAACACGTAAGAAAAAATATAAAAAGAAAATTCTCTTCCTTCCTCCCTTCTCCACTTTCACTTTTTTTTCTTTCTTCGTTCTTCCTTCCTTGATTATTGCCTCCCTCCTTTCGTTACATCTTCAATTCACTAATTCATTCATTCTTACTTTCTTTTATTCCCTCTTTCCCTCTTCTTTTCTCCCTTCATATTTTCTTTTCTGCCTCTCCTTCCTTCCCAAGCACATATTTTATTTCTTCATTCCTAACTTTTCTTTTTTCATTCCTTTATTCCTTCCTTCATTCTTGCCCTTTCATTCATTCGTCCGTACCTGCCATCCTTCCTTCTTTCCTTCATTCCTTCCTTCCACGATCCTTCCTCTTCCTCTCTCTCTCTCCCTCCCTCCCCGAAGGAAATACAGCTAATCCCTTCTGGCAGGAGTAAAAAAATGGAGGAAAATGTTTGTTTCTTACTTGAGGTTCGGTGGCTGAGTGGCGAGACTGAAGGCGGGGCGGAGGGAAGGCGAATGTTTAAGAAGGAGGGAGGGAGGGAGTATAGGAGAGAAGGGAGGAAGGATCAGTCACCCCCACCCCTTCTCTCTCTCATGGATTTGTTTGCTGTTTTTAGTGTTTTCTTTCTTTCTTTTTTTTGTGTGTGTGCCACGACTCCACTGATTGTTAATTTTGTGGTCGTTGTTTTTGCTTGCTTAAGTTGTTTGTTTTCGTGATTAGTTTGTGTGGCTGTGTTGCGATTTGTGTTACTGTGGTGTCGTTTGTTCATGTGTGTGGGGTTGGGTCGGGTGGGGGGAGGGGTAAGGTATTCCGTAATGCAGTGGATAGCTCGCTTGGCTCACGTCTTAGATTTCTTGGCGGGGTGGAAAGGAAAAGCTAACACGTGATCAGACCATTTGGGAAAAACACACACACACACACACACACACACACACACACACACACACACACACACACACACACACACACACACACACACACACACACACACACACACACACACACACACACACACACACACACACACACACACACACACACACACACACACACACACACACACACACACACACACACACACACACACACACACACACACACACACACACACACACACACACACACACACACATGTTTACCATCATCGCCTCAACGCTGTCTCTCTGGTGAAGGAAAATTGCCGTATTTCTCCAGCACACAAAAGGTTTCTGTGTGTGTGTGTGTGTGTGTGTGCTTTGTTATCCTGTTTTGTGTAGTCTTGTGTTGAGTATATTTCCGCTTATTTTCTTCTCTTGAATAATTGGTCTACTTCCTACAAATTAATTTTTTTTAGTACTTTTGTGACCCCTTTGTTTAGATCCCGACGCCGGTGACTGAACTAACATAGAAGGGTTTTAGCAGGTTTCTGTAAAATTATAAAACAGAGAAAAAATACGGTACTAATTTTCAGCAGCACTTCTTATAATATTCTTCTTTTGCTGGAGAAAGGTTGAGAAAGTGTTGAAAAGTCTTGCCTCTTTGATGTGCTAAATTGATGGACCAAAAAAATATAATTTCTTGCTGAATTTTCTTGATTAAAGTCTGGAAACATATTTAAGCATTGACGCTGTGAGTCAGAAAAATAGCATCAAAGTGAAAGACAGGACTAGTATTTGATGTTTATCCAGACAACTACAACTACGATGACTATAGAATATGACACAATAAGTCTTGAATTAAAATGAATCGAAAGTATTGGATAGTAAAGGGACAGGAATGAAGTACTAAATAAATGATGAAAAATAGAAGGAAAGAAACGATGACGCAAAAGGTTGTAAATCTAAAACTGAGAGTGACTGATCATAAAGGAAGAATAAGGAACAATAATTGTGAAGAAAAAAACAGGAAAAGTGAGGACGGACGAAATTTAGTTACTTCCACGTCCACGGAAAACAATCATTCATATCAGTAAAAAAATGAAAGGGGCGGCAGACATGTATAGGAAGAGTGCCCCTTTCCCCTTGAGGCGGAGTGTGCTGGCCTCTCTTTCCCTCCCCAGCCAATTCCTCCTTTTTTCCTTCGTGCCGTCCCTCGCGTCTTCTTTCCTAATTTCCTTTTTCGATTGGAGTTTGGCGATATCATTCCGTTGCCATCCAGCATTCCTCGCCAGTCCCATTCATTCTCTCTCTCTCTCTCTCTCTCTCTCTCTCTCTCTCTCTCTCTCTCTCTCTCTCTCTCTCTCTCTCTCTCTCTCTCTCTCGTGTAATCTTTTTTTGCCTATAAACATTTTAAACGCCATTTTTCATTCATTCATTCATTCATTCACTCACTCACCTGTTCTTTATGGAGTTATATAATCTTATTCGGCAACAACAACCATAATAATAATAATAATAATAATAATAATAATAATAATAATAATAATAATAATAATAATAATAATAATAATAATAATAATAATAATAGCGCTGTCATAAATTTCTCCCTTATTGATTCTTTACTATTATTTTTCATTGGATTCCCGGGACCTCTGCACATCCCTCCCTATTTTTCTTTTATTTTTTTCATTTCTCTTCGTGATTCGTAATTGTTTTCTCTTTGATCTCATTGACTGCCACTTGACATTGTGATTCCATTGTCCCCTTCTCTCTATCTTTTTTTTTATTGACCCTGATTCATTTTTTCCTTCTCCTGTTTGGCAGTGAAATGTTACTATGTTGACTCTCTCTCTCACTCTTTTTTTAATTTATCTTCCTCTCTTTCTCTCACTGTATTTTCTTTCTCTTTCTCTTTGTGTTTTCTCCTTACTCTCTCCTTACTCCTACTTTCTTTACCATCTTTTACTTTGTTTCCTTCTCTTACTTCCTCTTCCACTCCTTTTCTCTTTTCTTTCAGTTTTCTCAGTTTTTCTTCCTTATTCTCTCTCTCTCTCTCTCTCTCTCTCTCTCTCTCTCTCTCTCTCTCTCTCTCTCTCTCTCTCTCTCTCTCTCTCTCTCTCTCTCTCTCTCTCTCTCTCTCTCTCTCTCTCTCTCTCTCTCTCACCCCATCCCTTCCTCTATCCCTCCCTCCCTCCCTCCCTCGCTCCTCCTCCTCCCACTCTCTCTCTCGCGGTGATTAAAGGTGTTTTTGTCCCTCCTTCAGTAACCCGGGTAGCGTCAGGTAAGCCGAGGAGCCGAGGTGAGGCGTGGGAAGGTAAATTAAGGTCAGGTATCAGGTGTCTCTTCTCGTACCCTTGTTCCTTGTTTTTAAGTTTGTTATTTCAGGGTTGTGTCTCTGAAGGGTTTTGTTATGGTCACTGTTGTTGTTGCCCTTCTTGTTATAGTTGTTCTTGTTATACTTGTTGTTGTTCCTATGGCTGTTGTTTGTTTGTGTTTTTCGTGTCTTGCTTCAGTGCTGGTGTTGGATATGTTGTTGTTGTTATTGTTAGTGTTATTATTTTCCTCATTATTATTGTTGTTGTTGTTGAGAGACTTACATGTAGTTATTTTTAATGGCTTTTCGCTTCTAGCACATTTATTCACTTAGCAAATACATGTTTTCTCTTCTCGTGACAAAGTTACACACACACACACACACACACACACACACACACACACACACACACACACACACACACACACACACACACACACACACACACACACACACACACACACACACACACACACACACACACACACACACACACACACACACACACACACACACACACACACACACACACACACACACACACACACACACACACACACTATTGTTTCTTTTTTCTTTATTCTTTTCTTTGACCTGTTTTCGCGTTGTTGTTTTCTTAAAACTTACTCGAGCTCACGGGAGTTAATTAATGGCCATGAACTGTACACACCTTCCGTTTTCTATTGACAGGAAGCTCGGGTCATAGGGGAGACGAAGCGAAGCCTTATCGATTATTAATTAGATGCAGGTGATGTAAATGTTGGATTTACAAAGTGAAACGGATAATAAAAGTGAAGATGGAGTTATGACATTTGAAAGAACGAAGAAAATGGAAAGGGTAAAAGGAAAATAAAAGGAAGTGAAGGTAAAGGAAGAGAAGGAAAAGGATGAGAATTGAAGGGCATAAAAGTGAAAGGAGGAAAGAGAAGGGAAGGGAAAAAATAATAGAAGAAAAGGGAGACTAAGGCAAAGGAAAGGAAAGGGAATATATGGGAAAGGAAGGAAAGGGTAGGGAAGGAAAGAGAAAGAACATTAAAAGAATGAAAAGGAAAAAGGAAAAAAATAAATGAGAGGAGACTGAGGCAAAAGTATGTGAAGGGCAGGAAAGGAAAGGGAAGGAAAGGAAAACGAAGGGAAAGGAAGGGAGTGGAAGTGACAAACAAAATAAAATATGAGAGGGAATATTCTGGGGAAGGGAGTTTGGGAGTTTATGAGAGTAAGTCGAGGAGGAGGGGAGAAACTGGCCTGAGATGAATAATGGGGAGCCTGAATGGGAGACCTGAGCGAGTTTAGATGAAGGGAATGGGGATCAAGGGAATGGTGAGGGTACTTAATTGGACGCAACAGAATCTAGAAATATAGGTCTGGGAAACGTATAGTATGGTATAAGACGAAGGAGTGGAGGAAGGAACGAAGGAAAGAAAGGAGAGACATACTTTAAAGAGAATATGGGAGATTGAAAAGTACAGAGCATAAAAATTGAAATCGAAAGAACTGAAGGAAAAGACGAGATGGAAGTCAGAGAAAGATGGTAGGATGAAGAGTAAGGAAGAGGATAGAACGAGTAAGTTTCAAAACGGAAGAATTGAAAGAAAAAGAAAGGTTAGAATTATTAGAGATAACTATAGAGACGAGAATGGAATTAAAGAGGAAATCAGAAAATTCGGCAAGCGAGGAAGAAAATTTACCCATCAAACATAATGAAAAAAATGGGAAAATCAAACAAAAACTAAAATAGGGAATACTAAAGCGTTCTAACACGAAAACAAATTAAAAGGAAAGAAAAGAAAACAACGGTGATAGTGAAAAAAATGAAGACAGTCTGAAAGTGACAGAAAAGAAAGCGGAGAAGGCAAATGAAGATGAGGTGATGAAGAAGGAAAATAAAAAAAGACACAGACGAAACTTAATGACTCAAGGGATGCAAGAGTCGAGATCAAGACCAAAGTTTAAAGGTTGAGAAGCTAAAATTAAGTTCCTGGAGAATAATTCATGAAATCGAGATAAGTGGAGATGACAAGGTGGTCAGGAGGGAGGAGGAGGAGGAGGAGGAGGAGGAGGAAGAGGAAGAAAACGAAGTGTATTAAGAGATTACTCCTGTCTTCATTTCCTCCTCCTTAACTTTTCTTCCTGGTTCACATCCTTTTTACTCTTCCTCGCCCACCACTTTCTTCCACTCTTCCTTCTCCTCCTCCTCCGTGTCATCCTCCCATTCCTCCTCCTCCTCCTGCTCTTCCTGGTCCTCCTCCTCCTCCTCCTCCTCCTCCTCCTCCTCCTCCTATTCCTTTGTCATAGTTCACTTGTCTCCGAGTCGTTTAATGAATCAGAAATGCACTAAAGGAGAACTCATAGAAAGGAGAGAAAGTATTTTGCCCTCAAACCGAAAAAAGAACCTCCGAGACCTTCCTTCCTTTGTGTGTGTGTGTGTGTGTGTGTGTGTGTGTGTGTGTGTGTGTGTGTGCGTGTGCGTGAGCGTGAATTCTGCTTATAATTTAAAACACAGACAAAAACGAAGGCAGGTGATCGCGGAAAGTCTTTATTTAATTTTATTTTATCGGGCAACGCGTCACCTGAGATTTACCTGCCAGCATTTCACCTCCAGACAGGTAAATCCCTTCCCTTAATTCCTTCATCTCCAATCTCAACCTTTTCCCGCGGGACGAGCAATCGGCGCCGTCCGTTCCCCGCTTTTTTGCCTACAACTCTTGGCCAACTGGAGCTCACCCGGGGGAAAAACTTGCTCCCTCCCGTTCGAATCCTTTTTTCTCTCCCTGGATGCTGGAAATAGACGAATCTCTGCAACGTCTCGTATTTTTTTTTCTGCCTCTTATTTTTTTCCTGGGTTAGTTTATTATATTTTTTTGTCATTATCTGCATCTTTACCCGTTTTTTCTTCATTTTCTTTCTTTTTCTTGTCTATCAGTCTATCAGTTTTTTTCCATGACTTCATTAACTATACTTTTTTTCCTTATTTTCTACATCTTTACTTCTTTCTTTTCCTTCATTTTCTTTATTTTTATTGTCTTTATCACGTCACCGAGCTCCGTATTTGATCTCATTCTTTTATTTTTTCCCTTTTCAAAGTTTCTCTTCGGTATTCTTCCTCTTTTCCTATTTTTTTCTTCATTTTCCTTCTTTTCTCGTCTATTGTTCTTTTTTTCTTTTTTTGTGCCTCAGTTTTTTTTCCTTGACTTCATTAATTATACTTTTTTTCATTACTCTCTGCATCTTTACTTTCTTTCTTTTCCTTCATTTTCTTTCTTTTTCTTGTTATTGTTCTTTTTTTTCTTTTTTTGTGCCTCAGTTTTTTTTCCATGACTTCATTAATTATTCTTTTTTTCCTTATTCTCTGCATCTTTACTTCTTTCTTTGCCTTCATTTTCTTTCTTTTTCTTGGCTTTATCACGTAGCCGAATTTTGTATTTGATCTCATTCTTTTATTTTTTCTCCTTTCACAGTTTCTCTTCGGTATTCTTCCTCTTTTCCGATTTTTCCTTCATTTTCTTTCTTTTTCTTGTCTATCGTTCTTTTTTCTTCTTCTTTTGTGCCTCAGTTTTTTTCCATGACTTCATTAATTAAACTTTTTTCCTTATTCTCTGCATCTTTACTTCTTTCTTTTATTTTATTTTCTTTATTTTTCTTGTTTTTATCACGTTGCCGAGTTCGGTATTTGATCTCACTCTTTTATTTTTCCTCCTTTTATCGTATCTATTCGGTATTCGTCCTCTTTCTTTACCTTTTCTTTCTCATGCCATTCACTTTTCCTCGGCTAACTTTCTCCCTCTTTTCCTTTCTCCCTTTTCCTGTCTTTATCACAACATCGAACTCTGTATTTAATATCATCTCTCTCATCGTTTCTGTTAGTCAATCTTTATTTTTTTTCCTCTTCTTTTTCATGCCATTCACTTTTCCTCCGCCTCTTTTCTCCCTCCCTCCTTTTCTCCCTCCCTCCCTTTCTCCCTCTCTCCCTTTCTCCCTCCCTCCCTTACTCCCTCTACTTATACTAATGAACGAGTACGCTTTTTACCTAATTACTGTGAATATCAAGGGCATCCATGACCTGATTTTCTCCTAACGCTCCTCACTTTCCCTTTAACCATTTATCCTCTCCTTTAAAACCCCCTTTCTCTAATTTTTTTAATCTGCTCACCTAAAATTTTTCCTTTTTCCTTAAACTTTCCTGTTTTTCTTAACTTCTCGCGTTAGTTCCAACAGTCTTTCTCATCCTTTAAACCCTTTCTTTCTCTTTTTTTTAACTTCTTTTCCTCTTCCTTTAAAGTATTTTCCTCTCTCCCTCCAAACTTTTCCTCCGCTCCTTAAATTCCTCACATCCCTTAGTCCTCCTCCGGCCCTATTCATTATTTCCCCTCCAATGCTTGTGGCTCAAATCCTCTTCCTCCTCGTCGTCTTCCTCGTCCTCCTCCTCCCTTTCCTCCTCGTCCTCGTCCTTCTCCTCATTGTCTTCGTCGTTATTATTTTCGTTTTCGTCCTCGTTCTCTTCTTCCCTCCTCCTCCTCCTCCTCCTCCTCCTCCTCCTCCTCGTAAACTTATACTCAAGGCCGATCATCAAGAAGATTACCGAACAATATCCGAAAATCTCGTTTGCGCTTTCTCTCTCTCTCTCTCTCTCTCTCTCTCTCTCTCTCTCTCTCTCTCTCTCTCTCTCTCTCTCTCTCTCTCTCTCTCTCTCTCTCTCTCTCTCTCTCTCTCTCTCTCTCTCTCTCTCTCTCTCTCTCTCTCTCTCTCTCTCTCTCTCTCTCTCTCTCTCTCTCTCTCGCTCTCTCAGTATCTACTTAACCTGTCATTTCTTCTCCGTTGGTTTCATGAACGGTAACGCTTCCTCCCATAACCAAAGACTCGTTTCTGAACCTTAAACTTGAACTGCCGTGCGAGCCTCATGTCCCTGGTCCTGTTGTTCCTCCTCCTCTTTGCCTCTTCGTTTATGTCTATTCGTTTTCTTTTACTTATTACGGTTCATTTTTCTGGTTTTGTTTCCTTAGGTTATCTTTCAGTCTCTTTTTATAATCCATTTATTCTTTTTTTCATCCTCCTCATTCTCTTCCACTTCCTCTTTCTTCTTCTGATACTATCCCTGCTGCTGTTTCTACTTCTTGGATAATGTTTGTGCTCCCGTCTCTCTCTCTGCTTATCTTTTCGGTTTTCTTTCAGTCTCCCTTTTCCTATTCCACTTTCTCTTCCTGTGTCTCATCTTAAATCTTCTCGTTTTGGTTTTGTTTCCTATTCTTGGGCTTTTGTTCCTATTTTATTTTGTTCCTATCTCCCTTTTCCTCTCACATGTGCTCTTCCCCTTCTCTCTCCTCCTCCTCCTCTTTCTTCCCCTGAACACCTGCCCGCCTCCTACCGAGATAACATATAGCGTAAAAAAGCCCCTTGATCTTGCTTTTACGGAAGAGGAGGAGGAAGACGAAAAAGAGGAGGTGGAGCAGGAGGGTTTTACCAGGAAAAAAAAAAGATTTGTATTGGTTTGGGGAGAAAATGTAGAGGAACAAAAAATAAGA
>NC_066552.1:6931623-6936623 GCF_024679095.1 Eriocheir sinensis
ACAAGGAGGATAACGAACACTCAGAAAAAAAATAAAGAAACGAAACAAGATCAAAATTGGGAGCAGACGAGACTACACTCCCTTCCATTTCCATTTACTTTCATTTCCATTTAGTTTTTTCTAAGCACTTAACCTTCATCTCCCAGTTTAAACAATTTTTTTTCTTCTCATCCAAGAAAAATGAGGGTTATCTTCACTCATGGTCAATTCTTTTTCTTTCACTATTTCTCGTTCTCTTACACATAATAATTCAGAAGGCTTCACTTGCTCCACTTCCCTGTTTAACCTTTTTCTCTATTTCAACCCAAGAAAAATCGTCTTATCCTACCTCTCGGTCATTTTCTGTTTTCTCTTTTTTTCTCATTCTCTCACAAACACATATTTCAGTAGGCTTCACTTCCTTGTTTAAACTATTTCTTTCTATTCACCCAAGGAAAAAGTCGCGGGTTATCTTCACTCAATGACTGTTTTTTTCTCTTACTATTTATCATCTTTACACAAACATTTATTTCAGTAGTTTCCTCGTTAAAACTATCTGTATTTTCGTCTCACTAAAATAAAAAACAATCGCAGCATATCTTCAATCAAGGATCATTTTGCTTTTCTCTTTCAATTTCTCATCTTCTCACAAACATATTATTCACGAAGTTTCAGGAGATAAAAGAGAAGAAAGGAGAGAAAAAGTTCGCGTGGGAACCTAATGCACATCTCCACTTCGGGTTAGTCTGTCCACACACTTTCTTTTCCTCTCACAAGTTTGACTTACTATATTTATTATTCATGCCAGGTAATGTACGGTGTAATGCATATCTGGTTTAGAATTCCCAGGTATATCTTTTTTTATAGACTGAGAATCGCTCCGACAGCTGTATTCTTCCCCCCCCCCCCACCCCCCCTCTCTCTCTCTCTCTCTCTCTCTCTCTCTCTCTCTCTCTCTCTCTCTCTCTCTCTCTCTCTCTCTCTCTCTCTCTCTCTCTCTCTCTCTCTCTCTCTCTCTCATTTTATTTGTGGTATTATTGCTGCGACAGGAGAGAGAGAGAGAGAGAGAGAGAGAGAGAGAGAGAGAATAGGTAATTAATTTCTTTCTCTCTCTGTGGATGTTTTTACCGTTGGTCTTTTGTGTGATATTTTTATCTGTTTAATATTTCACTTATTATTTCTTCGTTATTTTTTCCTTAATTCTGATTGGTTGTCATTTACAGACGATTATATTCTGATTGGATGTTTTTGTATCAGGTCAGTAATGAAATAGAGCTTAGATAAAGCCATGGATGGTGAGGTAAGGTGGGGTTGAATGTACAGGAGCTGCCTTGTATAGGCCAACCGGTCTCTTGCAGACTCCTTACGTTCTTATGCTCTTACTACTGCTACTACTACTACTACTACTACTACTACTACGACTACTAAACCTGTTATTTTATTGTCATTGTTTTTGTTGTTGTTGTTGTTGTTGTTGTTGTTGTTGTTGTTGTTGTTGTTGTTGTTGTTGTTGTTTTTACTATTATGAACAGCATTCTCATCATTGCATGCATTTGGGGAGACCTGGGAAGCAATATGCATTAAATTAAACCACTGAGATAACTCCTTACACTGCTTCACACACACACACACACACACACACACACACACACACACACACACACACACACACACACACACACACACGCACACGCTCACACCTCCCCCCCCACCTCCCACCCCCGACACACACACACACACACACACACACACTGAGTACCTCCATTACTTCATTCATTAGCATTCATACGAGTTTTTCCTTGACTCGATATTTCGCGGCATATTCGTTAGGGCGGAGTGATTACACTGCCCACACCGCCATTCCCGCGATATATGGACTCAACACAGTGAATAGAATGAGATAATTTATTGTAAGGGTTCCCCGTCTCCTCCCCGCTCCCTCACTGCACCCTCACACCCCCGTTTTCTTCCGCAAGCCATTGTTTACATTCGCTTGTGTGCCGAGTCTCATGCACGCTTAAGGGCGATTCTTTGCTGCTTTCGGCTCAGGTTTTCACTCTGAAATTAAACACACTTTTCTTAAATAGGAAACTCTGCCTTATCGTGATTTATATTCCAAGAGCTAACATTTTTTCTGCGAGTTTTTTTTTTTTTTTTTTTTGGCTGGCCGAGGGTAAAAATCTTATGGAAATCTAATCGCATCAACAAAAGCGTTTTTTTTTCCCTTTTCACTCTCCGTCGTTCACCGTCCCGGACTTGAAACAGGCAACCGACGTGCTGTTGACGTCAAGGGAAACCTTTTCGATACCGAGCCATTGAGAGCGGAGGTGAAAAGCGTCACGGGTTTTTACGTTCTGCAAATGGAAAAGAAAATTAGGTAAAAAGTGTATTTCAAGGACAGATCATGGACGTAACGTGTGAAGGAGTAGTCCGTGACCATGAAGGGCAAAGCAAAAACACAACACCTCTTTATTCGTAGATATTCGGAATAAAAGTCTGACCTTGTGCTTGCCGTCAGAAAAACAACAGCAACGTCCATGACCTATAAAGAGCAAAGGAAAAACACACCACCTCTATGTTCATATATGTTCGGAGTAAAAGTCTGACCTTGTGCTTGCCGTCAGAAAATAACAACACCGTCCATGACCTATAAAGAGCAAAGGAAAAACACAACACCTCTTTATTCATAGATATTCGGAGTAAAAGTCTGATCTTGTGCTTGCCGTAAAAAAAAAAGTGAAATAGTCCATGACCTACAAAGAGCAAAGCAAAAACACAACACCTCTTTATTCATATATATTAGGAGTAAAAGTCTGACCTTGTGCTTGCCGTCAGAAAATAACAACAACGTCCATGACCTATAAAGAGCAAATTAAAAACACTCCACCTCTTTATTCGTAGATATTCGGAGTAAAAGTCTGATTTTGTTCTTGCCGTCAGAAAAACAACAACAACGTGTGAAGTAGTCCATGACCTATAAAGAGCAAAGGAAAAACACACCACCTCTATGTTCATATATATTCGGAGTAAAAGTCTGATCTTGTGCTTGCCGTAAAAAAAAAGTGTGAAGTAGTCCATGACCTACAAAGAGCAAAGCAAAAACACACCACCTCTTTATTCATAGATATTAGGAGTAAAAGTCTGATCTTGTGCTTTTTTTTTTTACAACAAAGAAGACAGCTCAAGGGCACAAAAAAAGGAAACAATAATAAAAAGGCCCGCTACCCGCTGCTACTACAAAAAAAAAGAATCAAAAGAGATGGCCGAAAGAGTGTGAAGGAATATTACACGGCCAATAAAGAGGAAAGCTGCACCACACTTCACTTTATTAAAATATATGAGGAACAAAAGACTGACCTCGTGCTTGCCGTCAGAAGAACATAAAGTGCACAAGGTGTATGAAGAACAAATATTTACCGCAGTGCTTTGGCCAGGACGAAGAACCACTCATGCGCCGGCCCTTTGTACCCTTCCCCTCCTTCCGCCTTTCCTTCCCGTCTCGCCCTGGGAACGCTCTGTCATGGGAACTGTCGCGTGGGGACCATCTCCGAGCCTTGATTTTAATGGTGCAGGCGTGAGTAATTGCCAGACACTCGTTCCCGGTCTTGTAGCGAAGGCGGTACGGTTCACGGCTCCCGGGCCTTCATTGGGGAAAAATACCTGATGTGTTTTATGGCCCCGACTCCATATTATTCATTCAGCAAAGATTGTTCCGAGATTTACATAGATTTACATAGAAAATCAGACCACACAGACCCCATGGTCCAGACTTGGTGGTCTGTCCTTAAACCTAAGTGATTTTACATTAATCAGAAGACTCCAAAACGTTGCATTTCTACTCTAGTTGATATTAAGTTGAAGGAAGTGACGGTCGAGCTTATTTTTGAAGGAGTCAATCGTGTTACACTGGACCACTGACGGTGGAAGCTTATTCCATTCTCGCACTACAACGTTGGTGAAGAAAAATTTGGTGCAGTCTGAATTTACTTGTCTACATCTGAGTTTTACGCCATTGTTCCTCGTGCGCAAAGTGTCATCGATCATAAACAATGTTGATCTGTCTACATTCGTGAAACCATTAAGTATTTTAAAACATTCGATCAGTTTTCCTCGGAGGCGACGTTTCTCAAGAGAGAACATGTTAAGGGTAGAAAGCCTTTCTTCGTAGGATTTGTTGCGCAAGGAAGGGATCATTTTCGTTGCCGACGCTGAACACCTTCTAATTTAGCAATATCCTTTGCATGGTGGGAGACCAAAACTGTACCGCATATTCCAAGTGGGGTCTGACTAAACTGTTGTAGAGCAGGAGTATTACATCTTTATTCTTGAATACAAAGTTTCTTTTAATGAAGCCCAACATTCTGTTCGCTTTATTTGCTGCATCGATGCATTGCTGTGAGAATTTGAGGTTTGACGCGATTTTGACCCCAAGTCTTTGACGCATTGAACGCTTTTGAGTTTAACGCCGCGCATTTCGTATTCGAACTTCTTATTCCTCGTTCCAACTTGAAGGACCTGGCACTTGTCTACGTTAAGGGCATCTCCCATCTATCCGACCAAGCTGAAATTTTGTGCAAATCCTCTTGGAGGCTTTGCCTGTCTTCGTCAGTGAGAACGTTGCCAATCTTTGTGTCGTCTGCAAATTTACTAATGCGGTTAAACATCCACGTCGTTGATGTAAATAATGAACCTGAGGGACGCCACTAGTGACAGGCACCCACTCTGAGTTAAATCCGTCAATCACTACTCTTTGTTGTCTGTTGCTCAACCAATTCACGATCCATTGGTTTACTTGACCGTCAATACCTATTTGCTTTAATTTGTAAAGTAATTTATGATGCGGGACTTTATCAAACGCTTTCTGGAAATCAAGATAGACTACGTCCAGTGATTTGGTTACGTCATAAACAGTGAAGAGGTCGTTATAAAAGGTTAATAGGTTTGATAGGCAGGATCTTTTGTTTCGGAAGCCATGTTGTGAGTCCCCAATCAATGAGTGGCTTTCAAGGTAATTCACAATT
>NC_066552.1:6941623-7006623 GCF_024679095.1 Eriocheir sinensis
TCTTCTGGTAACGCTGTAATTGGAGCCCTTAACCAGAACGGCTTTTTGGCTCTCCTTTGTCCTTGTTGTTGGAGTTTGTTACGAGGGTAGTTATGGCTGTGATTGTATGGTTCTTGTAGTAGTAGTAGTAGTAGTTAGATAGAAAGTAGTTTGTTTTAATCTTCCTATGTTATCACTACTACTACTACTACTACTACTACTACTACTACTACTACTACTGCTACTACTACTACTACTACTACTACTACTACTACTACTATTACTTCTACTAAACTGATGATGTAATGATGATAAAAGTAATACCATAATCAATACGTGAAATAATAATAATAATAATAATAATAATAATAATAATAATAATAATAATAATAATAATAATAATAATAATAATAATGAAAATAGTTATGCTGCTGCGGCCACCCTTATGCACAGGTTAATGATCATTTTAGGCGCCACATTGTTATGACGGCAAATGACTTAATTGAATGGCTAATTACGGCTCAGGTAAACACAACATTAGGTTACCTGTATGGGAAAGATCAATTATAGTTATTAACTGGAAAAGGAAGTCACGCCACCATATTTAGAATGATTATCACCTCGGTAACAGCAAATGGTGTGTGTGTGTGTGTGTGTGTGTGTGTGTGTGTGTGTGTGCGCGCGCCTGCGACTAGTTTAGTTTCATGGAACAAGATTATCAGGAAATGTGCCAAGACGCAGGTTTAACAGGACCTTACCCCCCCCACCCCCCCCACCCCTCTCTCTCTCTCTCTCTCTCTCTCTCTCTCTCTCTCTCTCTCTCTCTCTCTCTCTCTCTCTCCGGTCGCTTCATCTATCTATCTGTCTATCTATATTTATCCATCTATCTCTCTTTCTGTCAAATGATGATGATATGACAACGACAACAACAACAACAACAACAACAACAACAACAACAATAGTAATAATAATAAAATGTTTACTGTTCGTCTAGCTCTTAACAATGCCTTTTTGGGGGGGCTTTACCTGGACTTCTAATTATGGAATTCTCATTGAATCTGTATAGCGTTGTTGAGCTTTCTTTTTGATCCCTTGGAATACCTTGTTTATTTTCAACGTTTTTGCGCTAGTAAATCTTTTCTCAGAATGCGTAAACACTCACTTCCCACACATCACACCCACACGCACACCCAACCCACACACACACACACACACACACACACACACACACACACACACACACACACACACACACACACACACACACACACACACAGCTAAAAAATATTAAATCAAACAAGACAATCGCCTCCGGTACAGCTTTCTTGCAGACGCAGAGTGATTATCTTTTTTTTTCTTTTTAGCTTCGTCGTGACAATAGTTGATTAATTCTTAGTTAGTGAAATGCCAGACGAATTTATGAAGATACAAAAGAACGTCTACGTTGTTTGTTCTTTCATGCATCCTTGTATCTGCTTCCCTGTTTTCCTCCTCCTTCTCCTCCTCCTCCTCTCCCCCTCCTATCCTCCAGCTCTTCATCTCTCTATCTCTACATCCTCGCCTCACACATATCAAGGAGAAAACGTTCTGGACCCAAAACGTTACCGCTTTCCGCACGACAAACGTTCTGCCGACGATTTTCATTTTCTGCCTCTGTTCTTGGCCCGAGGAGGAGCGATTGTTAATTTGTTGGCCTGGCAGAGAGGGGAAAACACCTGGGAGGAAGAGGCGAAGAGGGAGGCAAAGAGAGGGGAGGGGAGAGTGTGTGAAGAGAAAGAGGATCAGGAAGAATAAATTGATAGGAACGAGATTTCAGGGGAATGGAGATAGAATAAGAAACGGAAGGGTGAGGAAAGGAGGAGGAACAGGAAAAGGAGGAGGAGTTTGAAGAGAATGAGGATAGGAAGAGATTGGGCCTAGGTTTAAAGGGAAAGAAAGTGGAAAGAAGAGAAAAGATAGTAAGGAGAGGAGGAGGAAGAAAAGGAGGAGGAGGAGTTTAAAGAGAATGAGGATCAGGGAGAGACTGGGCCTAGGTTTAAGAGAAAAGAAAGTGGAGAAAGAGAAGAGAGAGTAAGGAGAGGAGGAGGAGGAAAAGAGGAGGAGGAGGAGGAAGAGGAGTTTGAAGAGAATGAGGATCAAGAAGAGATTGGGCCTAGGTTTAAGAGGAAAGATAGTTGAGAGAAAGGAGAAAGGGTAAGGAGAGGGGGAGGAGGAGGAGTGTGAAAAGAATGAACATCAGGGAGGATGAACCAATTTAGACAAGATTTAAGAGGAATGAAAGTGGAAATAAAGACAAGGGAAAGAAAATGGTGAAAGAAGGCAAATGAAAAGGAGGGGAAAAGGAGATGAAAGGAAAGGTGTCAGGGAGAGTGAAGAGATTTGGGTCGGGTTTAGGAGGAATGGAGGTGGAAGAAGGGAAGGGAGGGTGTGGAAAAAGGGGGTGGAGGGGAACTTGTTTAGAGGCTGGGGAGTGAAGGGGAGTGGAGTGGAAAAAGGGAAAGGCGGTGAGGTGGAAAAGGGGGTGAGTGGAGAAGGGAAAAATAGGGAAGAGGGAATGAGATAGGGTCGAGGGAAAGAACGGAGGTAGAAAAGAAAGTGGGAGAAAGGAAAGTAACGAAGAAGAGAGAAAAGAGTTATATGAAAAGGAAGATAAATTTGACGGGGAGAAAGAAAAAGAGAAAGAAAAGAGATAAAACGAAGAAAGGAGGAAACAGGGGAAGAAGAGAGAATAAATTAGAAGAGAAAAAATAATTGAATGAAAAGGAAGATAAATTAAGGAAAAGAAATAGAAAGGAAAACTGAACAATAGAGGCAAGAAAGAAGACGAATGGTAGAAGATACATGGAGAAAATGGAGAGAAAAGGAAGAAAAAAGAAACGAAAAGAAAAGAATGATGAAAGGAGGGGTAAAAATTTATGAAGGCTAGAAGAAGAAGTGAGAAATCAAGGGTAAAAGGAAGGAAGGAAGGAAGAAAGGAAAGGAGGGAGACGGAATAGTGCTGAGGAAGAATAAAGAAGATATGATGAAGGAGGAAGGGTAGGATGAAGAGAGGAAGAGGGCGAGAACTTTGAGAATAAAAAGGACAATAACCAATAGGAATACAAGGGAAGGAGGAGAAACAGCAACGAAGGAGGGAATAACCGAGAAACTGAATGAAGGAGAGAAATCAGGAAGCAGAGGGGGAACGAGGAAGCGAATTACAGATTGAGAGGATGTCAAGGGGAAGCGAAAATGGGAAATAACTGTTTGATACACGGATTGGAAAAGGCAAAAAGGAAAGGAAAAGAAATCATGACAAGGGGAATAATAATAAGAAAAAGTAATGTGGAAAAATATTAGAAAGGCATCCAAGAAATAGTTGATGGAATAAGAAAAAGAGAAAAGAAAAACGTATGGACGGAAAAAAAACTATAAGAACTAAAGAAAAGAAGAATAAAAGGTGACGTAGGAGAAAATAATAAATAAAATGGAAGAGAAATTGATGGAGATGAACTGAAAGAAAGAAAAGATACAGAAAGAACCGAATGAAAAAAAGAGGTTATGAAGAAGAGAGGTGATGATAACAGAGAGAAGAGAAAAGAAAAGGATGATGACGAATAGAGATGAGGAAAAGGAAAAAACAAGGAAAAAAGGAAAAATAAGACTAAAAGAAAAGTCAAAAAGGGAAGGAAAAAAGAATGTTGAGTTAAAGGAATTAGGAAAAGGAAAGGAAAGGAAAATTATAACGGATAGGAAAGATATGCTTAGAGGAAAAGGCAAAAAGAGAAGAAAACAAATGATAACACAAGGAAAAATAAAAAAAGTAGAAAAAGTAAAGCGTAAAAAAATATGGAAATGCAATCAGGAAATAGATGATGAAATATGAAAAATGGGAGGAAAAAAGGAAAGGTGGAGAGGAAGGTAAAAAAATAATTGAACAGAAAAAGGACGATAAAGAAATGATCAAAGAGGGGGAAGTGGTACAGAAGAAGGAGAAAGAATACAAAAGAAAAGTGAGGAGGAAAAAAGGAAAAAAAATAACATAATAAAAAAAGGATAATTACGTAAAAGGAAGGAGGGAAAGAAGGAGAAAGAGAGACAGAAGCAGGAGTAAGAAAAAAAAGAAAAGGGAGGAGGAGAAAAATGAATAAAAAAAAAACATATAATGAAAAAGGAGAAATACGTAGGAGGAAGAAAGAAAAATACAGAAGGAGGAGGAGGAGGAGGAGGAGGAAGAGGAAGAGGAAGAGGAGGAAAAACATGACAGACTTTACCTTGGGATATGAATATAGATAAACCTAGAAACAAAAATTAGGAAGAGGAGACGAGCATTGTGGTTAAAAAAAGGAGATGAATGGGAGCGAAGGGAAATCAAGAGTCGAGAGAGGAAGGAGGGGAAGCAGGTGAAGAAAAGGACTCGATAAAAAGAAATAGATGAATACTCCTACGAAAGGGAGGGAGGAAGGAAGATAAGAAGATGAGATGGTCTCTGAATGGGAGATGGATATATCTTTTTGAATGGAGGAAGAGGAGGAGGACGAGGAGGAGGACGAGGAGGAGGACGAGGAGGAGGAGGAGAAAGAAGAACAGAAAGAGAAGGTCCTGGAAGAAGCAGAGATGGAGAGGAGGGAGATAACAAATATACGAAGATTACTAATAAGACAACATAGAAAAAAGCATGATAAAGACACAAGCCATAAAAAAAACAATAGAAGATTTAAAATAGAAGAGAAAACAGAAGAGACAAGAAGGAAAGAAAAAGAGAACAAGAGAAATTAAAGAAAAAGAAAACAGATGTACGATATCGAAGTGGAGGAAAGATGGAGACAAGAAAAGAAATAATAAAGTGAGAAAGATTTTTAAGAAGAGGGTGATGAGGAGGAGGAGGAAGAGGAGGAGATGGTGGAGGAAGAAACAAAAGAGAAACTCCTGGCGAATGAGGATGGGAAAGGAAGGAGAAATAAAAAAATGGAAAGATTACGAATAAGAAAACATGAAAAAAACTCAAAATAAACATGAAAGCCACACAAAAAAAAAACAATAGAAAGTTTAGAAGAACAGAGAAAACTGAATAGAAAAGTAAATGAGGAACAAAGAGAGAAAGAGACGTTGAAGGGAAAAACATGGGAAAACGAGGTTAAACTAGAGGAGAGAGGGAGAGAAAAGATAAAAGAAACAAAAAGGAGAGGTGGATATTTTTTAGAGAGGAAGAGGAGGAAAAGGAGGAGGAGGAGGAGGAGGAGGAGGAGGAGGTGACTTCGGTTCCATAATAAGGTGATGTTAGTCGTCGATAATAAAGACAAATGGCCCTTCAAGAGAGAGAGAGAGAGAGAGAGAGAGCATTAGCCCTTCTTTCCTACGTATTATTTTAATTTTTGTTCAAACTTTTTTTGCTATGTTGAAAAGAATAAAAAAAACTAAAACTGAGGAAAATATTTAAGCCGACAAGGATAGTTTAGGCTTATACTAACACGCTCTTCATTCCTTCTCGTTTTCTCTTTTCTTCTCTTTTCCTATTTCTTCATCTCCTCTCCCACCTTCTCCTCTCCTCTCCTCTCTTTCTTTGTCTCTTTTTCTCTTCCTTCTCTTTATCATCTTCCTCCTACTCCTCTTCCTCTTCCTTTTTCTTACGTTTTTTCCTCCTCCTCTTCCTTTTTCTTACGTTTTTTCTCCTCCTCTTCCTTTTTCTTACGGTTTTTTCTCCTCTTCCTCTTTCTTACGGTTTTGCTCCTCCTCTTCCTTTTCCTCCTGGGTTTGCTCTCTCACTCTCCGCTTCCTTACCCTATCCTCCCTTTTGTGTTCTTCCTATTGTTTTTTATTCCTCTGTTCCTTTTCGTATTGCTATTGTTATTTCTTGCTTTATTATCGTTCTGTCCTTCCTCTTGTTTTCTGGTTACTGTTCCTGTTTGGTCTTGTTATATTTTTCCTTGCGCTTTTATTATGTTTGTGTTCTTGGTCCCCATTCACCACCGCCTCCACCACCACCACCACTACAACCACCACCAATACCACCAACAAGAACAACAATACGAACACCAGCAAAACAATCACCATCTCTTGTGTTATCTCTCTATCTCTCCCAGACGCTTATGTCGTTATTGTGCATGAAACGCAGCCCTAATATATCTTGAGAGAGAGAGAGAGAGAGAGAGAGAGAGAGAGAGAGAGAGAGAGAGAGAGAGAGAGAGAGAGAGAGAGAGAGAGAGAGAGAGAGAGAGAGAGAGAGAGAGAGAGAGTAAATCAACTTTTCCCCCTGTCTTGTGTCATGGTAGCGATGTTTCTCTTGACATGTTTTCCGATTTTCTCTTGTTTCGCGTGAAGTGTTTTTTTTTTTTTATTTATTTATTTATTTTTTTTTTTTGGTCGTGTGTTTTCCTTTATGCATTGTGTGTGTGGGAGGGGGCGGATAGACGTGTGTGTGTGTGTGTGTGTGTGTGTGTGTGTGTGTGTGTGTTTGAGTAAGAGCGTGTGTTTATTTTTTTAATTGAAGACTCTCTCTCTCTCTCTCTCTCTCTCTCTCTCTCTCTCTCTCTCTCTCTCTCTCTCTCTCGCGCTCGGGGAACCTTCGGATGGAGACGTTTAATCTAACAAACTGCAGATGAGGTCACCTTCTCGTTAGGGTCATGAGGAAGGCCGCGAGCACCTGACGACTCGGCCCAATATGCAATCACGACCACTTATCTGGGGCATGAACGCGCATCCTAAATGTCCGGTAGATCGAGGTCAAGTTAGAGAGAGAGAGAGAGAGAGAGAGAGAGAGGGTAGAGAAAGTTGTATAAAAGGAGAGGGTGAGGGAGAATGGGAAGAGAATAGGGAAAAAGGAAGGGAGAAGAGAGAGAGGGAAGAGAGAGATTGGGGAGAGAGAGAGAGAGTAGAGAGAGAGACTGGAGAGAGAGAGAGAGAGAGAGAGAGAGAGAGAGAGAGAGAGAGAGAGAGAGAGAGAGAGAAGAGTAAAGTAAGCAAAAAAAGTTACATTCGCCCAGAAACCTCCCAACTATTTTGACAGGGAAAAATAATGATTATTGTACAAAAGTAAAACAACACGAATGAAAAACGAGTGAGCAACAAAAAGAATATGAATAAAAAAGAGGTCAGGAATTTTAGGCTCCAAGACAAAAAAAAAAATTATGTCATTGTTTTCGGCTCTCTTTTTATCTCCTTAGAGACTTGGGAATATTTTTTTTTATATATATTTTCGTGTTTTAAAAAGTCTACTGACACATGCATGCTTTTTCCCTAGTTTTTTTGTATTATCGACCATTCTTTGTTTCCTTTTGGGTATTATTTCTTATATTCTGAGTTTCCCCTCCCATTTTTTATTTCACACATTTTTTAAAGGATTATTGTATTACGTGGTATTAAATTTCTTGCCTTGTTATTTATTATTTCTCTCTCTCTCTCTCTCTCTCTCGTATATGAAAAAACCTACAAGCCTCAACTAGCTCCTTCTCGTTCTGTTTCTCTCTTGCCTTGAGTTCAGTTGTTTCCTCCTGCTCCTCCTTCTCCTCCTCCTCCTCCTCCTCCTTTCCTTTCTCCTCATCTTCCTTCTCATCCATGTTTTCAGAATGAGGGTCTAATGAGAGTAATTCTTAAGTAGTGTGTGTGTGTGTGTATGTGTGTGTGTGTGTGTGTGTGTGTGTGTGTGTGTGTGTGTGTGTGTGTGTGTGTGTGTGTGTGTGTGTGTGTGTGTGTGTGTGTGTGTGTGTGTGTGTGTGTGTGTGTGTGTGTGTGTGTGTTTGTGTGTGTGTGTGTGTGTGTTCTTGGACTATTTCACGCAAGAGAGAACGCAACTATGTGACGTCATAACCTATTTGACTACGAATTCTATCTTCACCCTCCCCCTTCTCCTCCTCCTCCTCCTCCTCTTCCTCTTCCTCCTTTTCCTTCTGATTTTCCTCCTCTTGCTCCTGACTTACTTTCTTCTTATACTTCTCTTTCTGCTCCTCCTCCTCCTCCTTACTCTCTTCTTTTTATCTTTTTTCTCCCTTTTATCTCTTCCATTCTTAATTTTCCGTTCTCACTCAATTTCCTTTCTTTATGAGACCTCTTTATCATTTCCTTGTCTTCCTTCTTCTTTTTTCTTTCTTTTATTCCTCTCGTTTCTATCCTCTTCCTCTTATTTTTCTTTATTTCTCTTTTTCTCCCTTTTCTTCCTCTTATTATTTTCCTTCCCCTCATTACTTTTTCTTCTCTCTTTTCTTCGTTTTTCTTCCTCATTCTCTCCTTTCTATCCCCTTATTTTTCTTGCTTCTATTCTGTTCTTTCTTCCTTTTCTTATTCTTATTCTCCTCTTTTATATCGTTCTAGTTTTTCTTTCTCTTATTCTTCTCTTTTCAATCTTTTTCTTTTCTTCCTCCTATTTCTTTCTCTTTTTCTCCTTATCCTTTTTCTTCTTTCTTTCCATCTTCAGAACATTTCCTCCATTTTCTCTCCGCTGACATATTCTCTTTCTTCCTTCCTTTTTTCCTCCTTACCAACTCCTCGCTTCCCATCTGCTTCATCTCCTGCACTCTATTCTCCTTATCCCTCCTCCTCCTCCTCCTCCTTCTTCTCCTCTTTCTTCTCCTGCTCCTCCTCCTCCTCTTTCTCCCCTTCCTCCTCATCTCAATTCCTTACTTCGGTTTTTTCTCCTTTTATTCAAACAACACTTATCTTTCCTTTATTTTTCTGTTTCCATGATCACCCTAAATGCCTTTGCTCATTTTTCTTTGTCTTTTTGTTGCGCTTACTTATTTATTTGGCTTTTTTTGTGTTGTTTTTCTTTGTGTGTGTGTGTTACTTCTTATCTCCTGTTTTTTAATTGTTTTTTTGGGGTGACTTTTCTTTTGTATTAACTTTCATGTCTCTCTCACCCTCTCTCATCTTTCGTATATCTTATTTTTCTCTCTCTCTCTCTCTCTCTCTCTCTCTCTCTCTCTCTCTCTCTCTCTCTCTCTCTCTCTCTCTCTCTCTCTCTCTCTCTCTCTCTCTCTCTCTCTCTCTCTCTCTTCATTTTCCTCATTCTCACCCTCTTCCTCTCCCTTCCCTCCCTCTCTGTACTTTCATTTATTTCTCGTCTTTCTTATCTCTTATCTCTTCTCTGCCCTCATCTCCCTGTCATCTCTCATCCCCTTTCCTCCTCTCTGTACTTTCATTTATCTCTCGTCTCTCTTCTCTCCCTTATTATCTCTTATTCTCTTCTTATCCCTCGTCATCTCCCTCTGCCTCTCCCACCCCTCACCATCTCCCTCCCCCCCTCTCCCTCTGTCCCTCGCTATCTCTCTCGCCGCAGACTTATCTTCTCCCTCTCTTCATATATCTCGCGCGGGGCTCAAGATAAATTTTTCCGGGATTATAAATAAGAGTCAAATCACCGGCCGGACGCAAAAGACGCAGCAGGGAGGGAGGGAGAGAACCGGATAGGAGCAAGCAGGGGGGGAAGAAGAAGCAGCAGCAGTAGTAGTAGTAGTAAGAGTAGGAGTGGTTGTAGTAGTAGCAGTAGTAGTAGTAGTAGTAGTAGTAATAGTAGACGTTTTAGAAGTATTAACCGCGCTATGTGTTTTCTTCAGCGCAGCCTGTACCAAAAATCTTAAGCTGTTGTGGGAGGAATGAGAGTAATAACAGTAAAGAGGTTAAGAAATTAGAGAAAAGGAGAAACATAAACTGAAAAAGGAAAGTACCAGAATAAAGAGGAATGCAACAGCAGGAAAAACGGAAAATAGCCGCATAAAAGGGGAAAGAAAATGCACGAAAGGGGAAAGTATGAGCAAAACAAGGAAAATAATCATAAATAAGAGGAAAGTAAAAGGAAAAAAGAGGAAAATAACAACGAAAAGAGTAAACTAACAGCAAATGGAGACGAGTAAAGTAGAAAATTGGATCGTAAAAGCAAAATAGGGAAAGTAATTGCAGAAGTCGTAAAGGACGGAAAAATTGCAGCAGTAACAGGAGAAAATTATAATAGTAGGCAAGGGAAAGTAACATTAATTGGAAAAGCAACATCACACATGGAGAAAATAACATCAGATAGGGAAAATAAGAACGACAGCAGTTACGAGGAAAACACATCAGCGGTAACAGGTGAAAATAATAATAGGAGAGAAACTAAACATCATAAACGGGGAAAGTAACATCAAAGAGGGGGAAAGTGTAAAGCAACATCAGTGGCAGCAAAGAGGGGAGGAAACATCAGCCGTAACAGGAGTAATAAGCGGCAAGGGGTGTAAGGGATAGCATACATTTGTCCGCCGCGGCTGCACAAATTGCGGCGTCAACTTTATATCGCTATTTTAAAGTTCCTAATTTACTAACCCTTTCCTCGCTAACAGTCGCCGTAGCAGTAATAGTAGTAGTAGTAGTAGTAGTAGTAGTAGTAGTAGTAGGAGGAGTTATTTTACCCTTTTTGTTGTTATTTTCCCCTTTTTCCTGTTACGTTCCTCTTATTTATGATACTTTTCCTTGTTTTGCTGTCTCTTTCCCTTTCCTGCTCATATATTCCCCTTTCGTGTTGTTCCTTTCTCCTTTTATGCAGTTATTTTCCCTTTTCCTATTTATTCTGGTACTTTTCCTTTTCAGTGTAGTAGTAGTAGTAGTAGTAGTAGTAGAGGCAAGGGGGCGGTAATGGGCAGTGAATAAGTAATGAATGGGCAGGAAGGTATTAGCATGGGTAGAGAACATACACTGACCATTCATGACTTGCCTGGTTACCTACGTTGAGGGGAAGGGAAGGGAAGGAAACAGCGAAACGTGGTTATTATTATTATTATTATTATTATTATTATTATTATTATTATTATTATTATTATTATTATTATTATTATTATTATTGTTATCATTATTACCATCACTTCCACTATTACCTTTATGTTTGTTCTTGCTATTCCTATTATTATTTTCCATGTCTTCGTTCCTGTCTTTTATTTAGTCTATCTGTTTTTTCTGTCTACTTTACCCATCGATTTAGTCATTTATTTAGTAGTATATATTTTGTCTATCTACTTTACCTATCTATTTAGTCTTATTTAGTCAATTATTTAGTGTACCACGATGTTAAAAATAATCTGCGCTGGGTTATGTAGTTTTCCTGTTATTTATTAGGACGGGGACGAGAAAGGATTTATCGTGATGGAGTATTATTATGAAAGTTTTTTATGAGAGAGAGAGAGAGAGAGAGAGAGAGAGAGAGAGAGAGAGAGAGAGAGAGAGAGAGAGAGAGAGAGAGAGAGACAGACAGAGACAGAGACAGAGACAGAGAGAGAGAGAGAGAGAGAGAGAGAGAGAGAGAGAGAGAGAGAGAGAGAGAGAGAGAGAGAGAGAGAGAGAGCAAAAGGGAATCGTATTAAAAGCCAAGACGAACCGTTCAGAAGAAATAGAAAATCTCAGTGGGATCGTAAACTCTCCAGAGAAGACTTGATCCCTTTAATTCGGCTGTTACTTATGAGGCATTTTTATTGTAGTTGCAGTAGTAGTAGTAATAGTAGTAGTAGCAGGAGAAGGAGGAGTGTTACCTTAATTAAACAGACACATAAAAACACACTGGTGGAAGTGGTGGGATAGTTATGACTGAAGAAAAGAAAACCAATGACTAAACGATATATAAAGCACCCAAGATCCTGGAGATGACGGACGCAGGAACTGAATCAAGGGGAGGGGTCGACAGCAACAACAGAGGATCGGGGAAGGCGATTCGAACCCAATAAAAACAATGAAGGATAACCCAGACAGACAGGCGTGGGAGGAGCAGTGCGGAGGAGGAACAAAGGGACTAACGAGGGAATATAAATGAGAGATGAAGGGGAAGAATAAGGGAAGAGAAATAAGAGAAGAAAGTGAAGAAAAGGATGAAAGTGGAAGAGAGAGAGAGAGAGAGAGAGAGAGAGAGAGAGAGAGAGAGAGAGAGAGAGAGAGAGAGAGAGAGAGAGAGAGATACCCCGAGCAGAATAACTAAATTGTGTCCCCCGGGTGGCCTGTCACTACCACGGACAGACAGACTCCAGACAGACTTATCAAACCTCAGTCAGTCATTCAGTAAGCCAACCAGACATAAAGAGATAGACAGCAAATCAGGCTAACACAAAATGAGCAAAAGAACAGACAGACAGACAAATATAAGACTTCCCTTCATAGTTTATTTAATATTTATTGCTCGACTTTCTGATTCCCTTCTGTTCCCTTTTATAATTCCTTCCCCTTCTGTCTCTGTCCGGCATATGACCACAAATGTTGCGCCGACTAAACGAAACTTTCCAACCTTCTTCTGATTTTTCGCTATTATTCATTCCTTGCACCAGACAGATATATCGAAATTCAGCCAAACCGATAACCACCCCGTCAGACACAGATAGACAGACAGGTAGACAGTGAACAAGTCAGAATCTCGTCAGAAAAAAAATATATGCAATCACAGACAAACTAACAGACGGAGATGCAGACAGCCAGAGAAACAGAGAGACTTGAGACAGACGGATAGGAAGACGGAATGACGGTATGACAGGCAGATAGACAAATAGATAGACAGTGACCTATTGAATCATAAATATAGACATACAATTACAGACAAACTAACAGACGGAGATGCAGATAGACAGACAGAAACAGAGACAGACTTGAGACAGACGGATAGAAAGACGGAATGACAGTATGACAGGCAGACAGACATATGGATAGACAGTGACCTATTGAATCATAAAAACAAGATAGAGAGCAGGACAGACAGACAGACAGACAGACAGACACAGACTTGGCCACCAACCTAAAAGCCAGACAAACACACAGACAGACAGGTAGCCAGACACCCAGCCATAAAGCAAACTAGACCCTCGTACAAACAAACGGACAGACAGACGGGACAGACAGACAGACGGCCGTCACTCGAGGCATTAAGTGAAAGATATGAAGGTCTCTGAAGGGCAGGAAGCCGTGGCCGGAAAAGTTAGCTTGTAGTCTCTCTCTCTCTCTCTCTCTCTCTCTCTCTCTCTCTCTCTCTCTCTCTCTCTCTCTCTCTCTCTCTCTCTCTCTCTCGCTCTCGTTCTTCCTCTTCCTCTTCCTCTTCCCCTTCCCCTTCCCCTTCCCTTTCCCCTTCCCCTTCCTCTTCCCTTTCCTCTTCCTCTTCCTGGAAAGTGAAGATTAGGAGGAGGAGGAGGAGGAGGAGGGGGGAGACTAACACACCCATACATCCGTATCAGAAAGGCATACAAGTCGCTTGAGAGAGAGAGAGAGATTTACATAGATTTACATAGAAAATCAGACCACACAGACCCCATGGTCCAGACTAAGTGGTCTGTCCATAAACCTAAGTGATTTTACATTAATCTGAAGGCTCCTAAACGTTGCATTTCTACTCTAGTTGATATTAAGTTGAAGGAAGTGACAGTCGAGCTTTTTTTTTGAGGGAGTCAATCGTGTTACACTGGACCACTGATGGTGGAAGCTTATTCCATTCTCGCACTACAACGTTGGTGAAGAAAAATTTGGTGCAGTCTGAATTTACTTGTCTACATCTGAGTTTTACGCCATTGTTCCTCGTGCGCAAAGTGTCATCGATCATAAACAATGTTGATCTGTCTACATTCGTGAAACCATTAAGTATTTTAAAACATTCGATCAGTTTTCCTCGGAGGCGACGTTTCTCAAGAGAGAACATGTTAAGGGTGGAAAGCCTTTCTTCGTAGGATTTGTTGCGCAAGGAAGGGATCATTTTCGTTGCCCGACGCTGAACACCTTCTAATTTAGCAATGTCCTTTGCATGGTGGGGAGACCAAAACTGTACCGCATATTCCAAGTGGGGTCTGACTAAACTATTGTAGAGCGGAAGTATTGCATCTTTATTCTTGAATAAAAAGTTTCTTTTAATAAAGCCCAACATTCTGTTCGCTTTATTTGCTGCATCGATGCATTGCTGTGAGAATTTGAGATTTGACGCGATTTTGACCCCCAAGTCCTTGACGCATTGAACGCTTTTGAGTTTCACACCGCGCATTTCGTAATCGAACGTCTTATTCTTCGTTCCAACTTCAAGGACCTGGCACTTGTCTACGTTAAAGGGCATATCCCATCTATCCGACCAAGCTGAAATTTTGTGCAAATCCTCTTGGAGGCTTTGCCTGTCTTCGTCAGTGAGAACCGAGTTACCAATCTTTGTGTCGTCTGCAAATTTTCTAATGCGATTATTGAGTCCAACATCCACGTCGTTGATGTAAATAATGAGGAGCACTGGGCCAAGAACCGAGCCCTGAGGGACGCCAATAGTGACCGGCGCCCACTCTGCGTTAAATCCGTAAATCACTACTCTTTGTTGTCTGTTGCTCAACCAATTCGCGATCCACTGGTTTACTTGACCGTCAATACCTATTTGCTTTAATTTGTAAAGTAATTTATGATGTGGGACTTTATCAAACGCTTTCTGGAAATCAAGATAGACTACGTCCAGTGAATTGGTTGCGTCATAAACAATGAAGAGGTCGTTATAAAAGGTTAATAGGTTTGATAGGCAGGATCTTTTGTTACGGAAGCCATGTTGTGAGTCCCCAATTAATGAGTGGCTTTCAAGGTAACTCACAATTTTATCTCTAATTATGCTCTCAAGTAGCTTACCTACAACCGAAGTTAGACGTATGGGCCTGTAATTACCTGGTACTTTTTTGTCTCCTTTCTTAAAAATCGGTGTCACGTTAGCCTTTTTCCAATCTGAAGGGACGATGCCTTGTTGCAAGGACATATTGAATACGGTTGTGAGGGAGGAGAGTATTTCGCTCTTTGTTTCTTTGAGCAGAGTTGGATATACTTTGTCAGATCCAGGACTTTTATTTGTTTTAAGTGATTGGAGGGCCTTAAGGACTTCATCGGGTTTTATTTCAAAGTTAGGCAATACATGCTCGGGATACAGTAGTACTGGTGGTAGTGGTGGGAGGACTGTTAGTATTAAACACCGAGGAAAAGTAATTGTTTAATAGGTTTGCAACGTGGGGAGAGAGAGAGAGAGAGAGAGAGATACAACCCGTTTAGTCTCTTCCTCCTCCTTCCCTTCCTTTCCCTTCCTCTCAAGTACCTCCTTTCCTTTTAATCTCCTTTCTTCCTCCTCCTCCTCCTCCTCCTTTTTCCTCTCTCCTCTTCTCTCTTCTCTCTCTCTCTCTCTCTCTCTCTCTCTCTCTCTCTCTCTCTCTCTCTCTCTCCTTGACTCTGAAGTAGAAGAAAGTTATTGAATGTCTTGTGTCCTCTCTCCCAATTCCTTCTTTGTTGTCTTTATTCCTATTTCTATTTTCTTTCCTTTACCTATTTTCCGTTTTCTTTCATTTTCTTTTTATTTGCTTCCTTTTTTCCTTCTTTCCTTGTTTTTTTCATATTTCGTTCCTTCTGCCACTTCATTTTTTTAAATTTATATCTGATTCCCTTTATTGCAACTTTTTTAATTACTTTCTTCCTCCTCTTTCTTCTTCTCCTCCCGTTTGCTATCAGTTCCTTGTTTCTTCTCTCTTGTCGTTTCACTCTTATTTCTTTCCTGTTAATTATTTTTCTGCTTTCTTTATTTTCATCTTTATAACTTTTTTTTATCCTATTTTTTTCTGGTTTCCTTCCTTTCAACGTTTTCCCATTTCTTTCGTCTTTCTCAATCTCCTCTTCCTCCTTCTCTTCTTCATCTCCTAATTCCTTTTTCGTTCTCTTTTCTCTCCTTGCTCATGCTTTCTTCTCTCTCCCTATTTATTTTATTCATGTTTTCCTCCACTTCCTTGTTACTTTTTTTCTTTAATATTCCATTCCTTCTACGTTGTCCTTTTTTGTCCCATCTCTTTTTTATCCCATCTCTTTCTGATTTACTTTTTCTCAACGATTTCCTTTCTGTGTTTCCTTCTCCTCCACCTCTTCCCTTTAATATTGCCTTCCACTTTCTTATTTCTTCCCTCCTGTTGTTCCATATTTTGCTCTTTCTGTCTCTTCTGTTTCGTGTTATTCTCCTTTATTTATTTCTGAAGTCCTTCCGTTCAACTCTTTCCCATCTTTCCTCTTACTCCTCCTTCTCCTCCTCTGTTACAATTTCCTCTTCGCTTCATTTGCTCCTGTTGTTTACTTTTCCCTTGCTTATTTATTTCATTTCCGATTTCTTCCACTTCCTTTGTTTCTTATCTCTTGTTTCTTTATTTCGTTCCTCCTGCCACTTCTTTCGTGTCTTCTCTCCTATTTCTTATTTCTTTCCATTCAACATTTTCCCCACTACCTCCTCCATCTCCTCCTCCTTTTCCTCTTCCTCCCCAAGACAAACAAGATGGGTGGATTCACTCGATTCCTTCATCTGACTTCCTCTGGATTCCCAACAAGCTGAAATCCTCGTAACATTCTTGCCTCCAGCCCCTCCCTCCCGTCCTACTTCTCTCCCTTCCTCCTTCCCCCCTCCCCTTCTCTCCTTCCTTACCTCTTTGCTATCTTATTTCCCTGCCCTATGTCTGTTTTCCCCGTTTCTTCGTTTTTGTCTTAGTTTCTTCTTCATCTTCTTTCTTTATTTGTTGTTTAATTTCCTGTTTTATGTCTGATTTTTTCGTTCTTTCTTATATTCTTGCTTTTCCTCAATTTCTTCTTTCTTCTTTCCTTTTCTCTTGGTCTTTCTCGTAGCGTCTCTGTTCTTCTGCTGTATATGTTTCTTTCTTTACTCTCTGCCTTTTGTGTTCTCCGTTTATCGTTCTATATCTGCTTGCATCATTTCGTACTATAATATTTCTCTGTTCTTTTCATTTCCTATTTCTGCACTCCTCTTTCCGCCTATATGTGTCTTCTTCCTTCTTTCCTTCCCTCATCCCCTACCATCTGTTTTTCTGTCTGATGTGATTTTTGCTGTCTGTTTCCTTACATTGTCTGTCTTCCCTCCCCTCCTCTTCTCATCTCTTGTCCCTCCCCGCGTCTCCTGTTTTTTCATATCCTTCCTTCCCTTCCTTCCCCTGTCATTGTCCTTACTCCTTTCAAGGCGCAGAAACCCTTTGAGTGTGGCTGACTGGTGCTGCTGAATTTTGACACACAGACGCACACACACACACACACACACACACACACACACACACACACACACACACACACACACACACACACACACACACACACACACAGTTAATTATCCTTTTCTTTTTTTATCTCGTCACACATGGCTCGTTATCACTCCATATTCGGAAACTTAAATGAGCATGTGTTTTCTCGTATTAGTGTTTGTTGTTTTGACGGTTACGTGGAAGGGAGTGAAAGAGAGAGGGAGAGAGAGAAGAGCGTTCCTCGAAATAGGTAGACATTCTAATAAACTAAAGAAATGTGTAGACGTTGAAAAGACGAAAACGTTGAACTTCTGTAATTGTTTTTTTACTTCAAGATTTTTTTCCTTTTTATCATTGCTATTTTTTTCTTTTTTCACTAATTTTTCGTAATTCGTCTTATGCCTCCTCCCTAGTTTTATTTAAATTCTTCGTCTTGTTTATTATTTTTTCTAACCTCAATTATTCTGATTCGTATTCTACTTTTTTTCTCTTTCCTCTTCATATCTTTTACCTCTATCTTCATATACTTCTTGCACTATATCTTGTCGTCCTCTTCATATTTTTTTTACATCTACTTTATCTTCTTATACTTTCTTCCATCTGCGTCTAGTAGTAATAAAAGTAGCAGTAGTGGCAGAAGCAGTAGCAAAAGTAGTAGTAGATGCAGCAGCACCTCTCCATTAAAAAAAAGTAGCAGGCTCACCAAAGTTTTCATCAGGCAGAAGAAAGAAACATAATCCCCTCCCCACTTCCCTCCCTCCGTTCCTCTCTCCTTCCTCCTCTCCTCTCTGCCCCCCTCTTCCTCCCTCCCTGCGTCCCTCTACCCCACCCTCCCTCACTTCCTCCGTCCCACTGCCCCTCCCTCTCCTCTCTCCCTCCTCCTGCTTCTTTCCTGCTTCCTCCCTGCCTTCCTAGCTCATAAAGTGTGCCACCTAAGAGCCCAGCGAGGGGTAAAAAGATGGAGTCTGCGTCGCCATTTATAACAGTAGCAAAACCAAAACATTCTGGGGGTGATAATATTGCGGTGTGTGTGTCTGTGTGTGTGTGTGTGTGTGTGTGTGTGTATGTGTGTGCGTGTGCGTGTTGACTCTCCCTAGATGTTGGAAGGGATAATAGTATGCTGGTTTGTGTTAAGAAAAAATATAGTGTGTGGAGAAGTAAGAGGAGCAGGAGAGGGCGTGGAGGAGGAGGAGGAGGAAGAGGAAAAATATCTAGTCTTAAAGGAGGATGAGGCGAAAAGCAAGGAGGAAAAAAAGGAAGTGTAGTGGAAAATAAAGAAGAGAGAACGGAAGGAGATGAGATGAGAAGAAGAAAAAGAAGACAAGCAAATATTCTCTCTCTCTCTCTCTCTCTCTCTCGCTCTCGCTCTCGCTCTCGCTTTCTCACCCTCGCTTCCGCAATCGCTTCCTAATGTAGTAAAATGATAATGGTAATAATAATAATGCCAAAAGCAGCACCTCATTAGCGCGCCGGAGTTACCCATCTATTTCCATTTTTTTCGTTTTCTTTCGCCTTCTCGGAATATGAAAGAAAACGAGGAGATGGTTTCTTCTTCTAGTTCCGCTGCATTCTCGCCCTTTCGTTGCGTTTCTATATATATTTCACCCCGTTTTGACGCGTTGCTTTCTCGCATTAGTCCGGGCTCACGTAAAACTATTGTGTGTCTCTTGTATATGCGATTTTTCCTTCCGTTTCTGGCTTTTTTACGGAGCGTGAGGTGACGGTGGTGCCCTCTTGCGGTGGATTGTGGAGGCAGGCGATGAACAAAGACTGGGATCGTGACCTCTGCATGTTTGGTTATAATGAAGGTGTGCTGAATAGATGATGTGAAAGAGAGAGAAAAAGAAGCAGAATAAGCAGAACGTGAGAGGCAGACACATACGCACACATATCCACACATAAAGCAGAACTAAGACAGACAGACATAAGAGTGAAAGCTAGACAGACAAGACATACATAACAGGAATGAGTTGAGGGAGTGAAGAAACTCATGTAAAGAGATAGTCACTCAAGATGCAAAGACAAGTCAAAGAAACACGGAATCAAGATGCATGAGACAGACAGGCAGAAAGAGATACAGACAGACACACTGACAGACGTATGGAAAAGAAGACAGATTGAAAAGTAGATAGAGAGTTGATGAATTGCCTGATATACGGATAGATAAATGCATGAGGCAGAGAGAGAAAAAGATATAGATGGACAAAGACAGACAGATAGAAAAGAAGACAAATTGAAAAGTAGATAGTTTGATGAATTGCCTGGTATACGAATAGATAAACGCTTGAGACACAGGCAGAAAGAGATACAGACAGACATATAGAAAATAAGATAGATAGAAAAGTAGATAGTTTGATGAATTGCCTGATATATGGATAGAGAGATAAACAGATAGATAGACGAATAGATAGACATAGGACCAACGTTAAGCCTTTTTCTGTTTGTTTGTTTGTTATTTTCCCATGAGCTGCCTCCCATGCTGTAAAAAAGGATACATATATATAGATAGATAGACATACAAGCAAATATATACAGTGAGAGAGAAGGATGTAAAGAGAAAGAAGGAAATAAAATACATGACCTCAGGAAAAAGATGAGGATATGAAGAGTCAACGGAGAAATGAATGGCAAATACGAGCGTGTGGGGGACAAGAGGTGGAAGAGTGAGTGAGTGAGCGAGTGAGTGAGTAAACGAGTGACAAAGGTGGTGCATGATTGGATTGCGCGCCGGTCCTCAGCGGATGCAATTACGCGTTTCTTTCTCGTTTTGTCCATTTTGTGTTGGCGGAGAGCTTTTTAGACTCCGCGCCTCACATCTCTCATAGCAGCTTTTTATTTATCTATCTATCCATCTATTTCTATTTATATATATATGCTTTTTATTTCTGTCATCATAATTGTCAGCATTAGTGTTCATATTGATATTATTATTACTATTGTTATTATTTTTTGTTGTATTCTTTCAAAAGTCACACATTTTTAATCTGCTAATCTCTGCCTAGACTTTAGATTTCGCGGCTTAAAAGTAATGGTAAATAGACGTTAGTTAATGAAGTTTACACACACACACACACACACACACACACACACACACACACACACACACACACACACACACTGTACCCTCCCAGATAATAATTAGAAGCTATTGAAGAACCTTTATCCATCTGATTAGCTATTCATTAATTAGTATGCTAATGTAATCACTCCTTACCCCTTCATTTTCCTCCTCCTCCTCCTCCTCCTCCTCACAAACCCTCTTCTTTAGGAGCAACAGCTGATGAAATCGTTTGTTGGTTTTCACGATAAACAGCAAGAAAACGGAGGCAGTGCGAGCGAAGAGAAAATGAGAAGCGGAGGCGAGGTTTTAATGAGTGACTCGTTTGATTTGCATTTTTTCCTCTTTTTAATTAATTGCATTATTTAATTTCGTTTAGATTCGTACATTAATGCGTGTGTGGGTGTGGGTGTGTTGGGGGGAGGGAGAGGGGAGTGTGCGTGAGAAATGCATTAAATATCGTGTGTTTGATGGAGCTGGGAAGATATTGCGTTTAAATTAAGTAACGTGTCAGGTGTTGTTTTTTTCATTATTTTGTTTATTTTTGCTATTTATTATTATTATTATGTTTGTTTTTTCGTTACTGCTACTACTTTTACTTCTACCACTACAATTGCAACTACTACTACTACTACTACTGCTACACTGATTCTGTTACTACTACTACTACTACTACCACTTATATTTTCCTCCTCCTCCTTTTCCTCCTCCTTCTTCTCTTGTTCCTTATCACCATCATTATCATCATCAGCGGTAGCATCATCATCATCCCTAGAAAACTTTAGACACACCACTGCACTATTTTTCTCTACTATTTCAGTGTCGGTGGTGTTTCCAAGTGAGATGGAGGGACAAGGCAGCTAATCATCAGGTATGCCCGGTACATCTCCCTACAGCGCTCCGTCCTTCTCTCGTGTACTGCTTCGAGTATTGAAGATAAGAAAAGAATGCAGGTGAGGGATTAATTTTTTTCTTTATCTACCTATTTTTATCTTTACGTGTCTATTTGTGTCTCGACCTCTCGTTTTTCTCTTGTCTTGCACTGTGTCGTCTCATTATCCTTCTCTTGTTTGTCTTGTCTGTTCATTTTTTCATTGGTATTGGATTTGAAAAGGCTGTATTGAGTTTAATATTATAGTGCTGTACGCAGCCGTGTGTGTGTATATATATATGTGTGTGTGTGTGTGTGTGTGTGTGTGTGTGTGTGTGTGTGTGTGTGTGTGTGTGTGTGTGTGTAAGGAAGGTTACAAATGTCATGGGTGAAGGAGGGATGTAACTGAGGGAAGGGAAGGGAAGGGAAAGGTGAGATGGTAAGGAGAAGTAGGTTGGAAGTGAAGGGAAGGGAAGGGTATGGTAACGAAAGGAAGTGAAGTGAAGGGAAGGGAAGGGAAGGGAAGGGAAGGAGGAGCAGGGTAGGGTAAGGAAAGGAAGTGAAGGGTAGGGTAAAGTAGGGAAGGGAAGGGAAGGGTGGGGTAAGGTAGGGAAGGGAAGGGAAGGAAAGGGTAGGGTAAGGTAGGGAAGGGGAGGGAAGGGAAGTGTAAGGTACGGAAGGGAAGGGAAGGGAAGGAAGGGAAGATGGGGACTACAGGTTTAAGTTTGCGTTTATCCTTCAATGTGTGTGTGTGTGTGTGTGTGTGAGTGTGAGTGTGAGTGTGCGTGTGCGTGTGCTTGTGTGTGCCTAACGCTGATGAACGAGTAATAGCTAACGCCATATTTATCACTCTGCCGTTCGTTAGTCTCGTATCGTTTAATGTTGCTTGCTGTGCGTGGAAAATTATGGTCAGTCATTATCTGTACATTAATTACGAGAGGGTTACCGATGTTTTTTTATTTTTTTATTTGTACTTTGTCTCCTCTCCTTTTTCCACTTATATTTTCTCTTTTCCATATCTCGTTTTTTTTATTCCATCTTTTATTTCATTCCCTTCGTTACCGTTTCCATTCAATATTTTCTTTTTCATAGTTTCTCCATATTTCCGTTTTATTCTGTTTCCCCTTTTCGGTCAGTTTCTTCACTTATCTATTATTCCCCTCTTAATTTTCTATACATTTTCTTTCTTTCTCATTTCGTTTCCTCTCCATTTTTTCGATTCCCTTTCCTTTCCTTTTCGTTCACTTTAGTTTCATTTCCTTCCCTTCCTTGCCTTCCATTTCGTTTCTTTACCTTTTTTTCTTTTACCTTTTCTTTCCATCTCATACTTTATATTCGATTCACTTCCTTTCCGTTCCCTTCATCTCCATTATATTCCCTTCCTTTCCCTACCCTTCCCATCCCTTTCCATCCCTCCCTTCCTCCCTTCCCTCCCTCCCTCCTTCCTTCCTTCCCTCCCTCCGTCCGTCCCTCCCCTTCCTTTCCCTTCCCTTCCCTTCCCTTTCCTTCCCTCCCCTCCCCTCCCCTCCCCTCCCCTTCCCTTCCCTTCACTTCAGTTCACTTCCAAGCCCTTCCTCACCCTACCCTTTTCTTCCTTCCGCTTTTCATCAGATACCTCCCTCGCACCTCCCTTCATTTCCGTTACCTTTCTTTCCTCTTTGTTCGCGTTCCATCCCTTCCCTCCCCTTCCTTCTCTCATCACCTTCCCCTTCACACACACATCACGTTGGCGTTCATTGTGTCATCTCTCGCCTCTCAACCTCCATAAGGACCAACAAACTATATTACTCTTCCTCTTCCTCCTCCTTCTCCTCTTCCTCCTCCTCCTCTATCCATTTCCGCCCTCTCCTTGTTTTCCTCCTCGTGCCTTCCCATTTCTCTTTTTTATTGTTATATTTTGTTCTATTTCATCGTTATTTCTTCTTGCCTTCATTAGCGCTTATTCTTTTCTCTTTCGTCTTCACTTCCTTGATCGATTTTTTTTTTCTGATTATTTTTCTCCTGCATTTCTCTTCTCTTGCTATCTTCTCTCCAACGTTATACATTTTCTCACTTTCCCTCTTTCGCCTTTTAACCTTTCCTCCTTTTCCTCCTCCTTCTCTTCTTAATCTTTTATTTCTCGTTCTTTCATATTTTCTCCACCTACATATCTCTTTCTTTCGGCCACCTCTTCGGATTCTTTACAGGAGCAGCGAGTAGCGGGACTTTTTTTTTATTATTGTTTCCTTTTTTTGTGCCCTTGTGCTGTCTCCTTTGCTGTAAAAAAAAAAAAACATACCTTTCCTTCGCAAGTCTTCTCTTTCTCCACCTCCTTTTCCTTTTATTAATCCCCCTCTTTCATATTTTTCCCTTTCTCCTTCATACTTCTTTTTCCCGTCCTTGCATTTCCTCTTTCCCATACCCTTTCCCTTTCTTCTCCCTCTTCTTCCTCCTCCCCCTTTTCCTCTCGTTATTTCTTTTCCATTCCCCTCTGACCAGGTTTTCTCTTTCTCCAGCTCCCCTTTCTCTCCTTAATCCCCCTTCTTTCATCTTTTTTTTTCCTTTTCTCCTTCCTACGCATTTTGTTGTCACCAATATGCCACTTTCTCTCACCTTCCTCCTTTCACTTTCTCTATTTAACCTCTATTAACGTCCACCTGTGTTATGTAATCATGGAAATCAGGTCACTCTATTACCGCCTTTATACCTGTACTGAGAGTTAATTTACTTGACACGCACACACACACACACACACACACACACACACACACACACACACACACACACACACACACACACACACACACACACACACGTAATGAGGTCACTGCTCAACCACTTCCTTCGTCTTTCCCGAGCATTCACCTTTACCTGTCCCTCACGTGTTTTCCGGCCGCTTATCGAGTCTCCAGGTAGCCAATCAGCCGCATAATCAGACACTAACCGCCACCTCTCACCTGCCCTTACCTGGCCGGCCCTCTCGAAGACCAGGTAATGAAAACAATTAGCCTTACCTCTCGCCCTCCTCACCCACAGGTAATTGCAATTAACGACACCTGTTTCTCTCTCTCTCTCTCTCTCTCTCTCTCTCTCTCTCTCTCTCTGTATCTATCTATCTATCTATATCTCTATCTATCTATCTATCTAGTATCTATGTATCTATGTATCTATCTTTATGCATTTCGATTTTTTTCTCTTCTTTTCTTCCCCTCCTTTCCTCCTTCCTCCTCCTTATTCTCCTGCTTTCTTTCTCCATTGACATTTTTATGACCTTTTCTCCATTCCTTCTCTTCCTCAATTTCTCGTTACCGTCCTCCATTTGTTTTTTTTTTTCTCTCCTGGTTCGTATTCTCTTTTTTTCTTTCCTTTTCCTTCCTCTTCCTCTCTTTGCTCTTCCTTCTTCCCCTTATCTTCCCTTTCTTACCCTTCCCTTCTCTTGTTTTCCTTACTAGTCCTTTTCGTTCTCTTTCTTTTCGTTCGTTCGCCATCTTCATATATCCCTTTCTTTCCCTTCCTTTCCCTGTCTTTTCCTCTCCTCTTCTCCCCTTTCCATTCCTTCTTCACTCTTCCTGGCATTCCTTTCCCCCTTTCTTTTTGTTCCATCATCTTTTCCTCCCTTTCCTTCCTTTCCCTGCCAATCATTTATCTTTCTAACCCGTTCCATTCCTTTCCTTTCATTCTCTTCCCTATATTTTCCTCTCCTTCCCTTCCTGTCCCTTTCTTTTCATTCAATTTTCTCCTCTTCCCTTACCTTCCCTTTTCTTTCTTCCTTTTGTTTCCTTTTCCTTCCCTTCTTGTCCCTTTCTTTTCATTCAATTTCTTCCTCTTCCTTTACCTTCCCTTTTCTTTCTTCCTTTTGTTTCCCTTTCCTTCCCTTCCCTGGCAATCCTTTCTTCATCCTTCCAATCCGTTCCATTCCCTTCCTTTCATTCTCTTCCCTATATTTCCCTATCCTTCCCTTCCTGTCCCTTTCTTTTCACTCCATTTCCTCCTCTTCCTTTGCCTTCCCTTTTCCCTTTCCTTCCCTTCCCTAGCAAGCCTTGCCTCATCCTTCCCAACCCGTTCCATTCCCTTCCCTAAACTCAATCTCTCGCTCCCTTCCTGCATTCCCTTCCCCGACCTACCTCATCTTCCTCCGCCCCTTCATTACCTTCATTCCCTTGGCTTCGGGTAATATACAGAATCGCTCGCTTGCTTCGCGGTATTATACAAATATTTCTGCGGCTCCCGGCAGCGGTGAGCGAAATACTTCCCGCTTAAAGTTGGTAAAGGCGATTCGCTGTTATTAGTTTGGGGGAATTTGATTTATAGCTTTCTTGCGCCGCTGATAAACAGAGGAGAAAGGGATGGACTACTAGATAGATAAACGGATGGATAGATAGATATGCATGTGATTGGATTAGTGAATAGATCGACACGCAGATAGGCTGAAAAAATAGGATAATGAATAGGTAGGATCGTAGATGGATTAACCGATATTTATTCAGGTAGAAGGGTAGTTGCATTTACTGGACGATAAGACATAGATATACTGATAGATACAGAGATAGATAGAATGACCAATAGAAGGGTGAACAGGTAAATAAACTATGTATGTAGATAATGATATGTAGAAGATAGGCGAGCTTATATTAGGGTTGGTTTGGTTAAGCTTAGGTCTGGTTATATTTGATTAGGTTTGGTTAGGCTAGGTTAAGTTTATTTTAGGTATGTTTAATTAGGTTTGGTAATGTTTGGTTTGTCAAGTTTGGTTAGGTCTGTTAAGTTTTTTTTTCTTTTTACAACAAAGGAGACAGCTCAAGGGCACAAAAAAAAGGAAACAATAATAAAAAAAATCCCGCTACTCGCTGCTCTTAAAAAAAAGAATCATAAGAGGTGACTGAAACAGAGGTCAATTTCGGGAGGAGAGGTGTAGGTTAGGCTTTGTTAATTTTGGAGTTTAGACAAGTTTGGTTAAGTTTTGTTAGGCTTGCATAAGGAAGGTTAGGATTGCATGTGATTAGGTCAGGTTTGTCTCTTTTAGGCTTAATTGACTTCCAGGTAAAGAGGCAGGTGCGTACAGGTAGATAGGTGAGTCGCGGAGGTTATTGATTTATCGAGTGAATGAGTGACAAACGCCTCAATGGATCCCGCTCTTCTCTTATGCATGAATGGGTCGGCGCTTGTGTTTGTAAGGGCCATTGTGCGGGCTGATAAATCGCCTTGCGTCACCTGTGTATTAAAGCAACGGTACAGTAGTGTGTGTCGGCCAGCGCCATACACACACACCCACACACACACACACACACACACACACACCGCCATACATACCGTTCTTTGTTACCATGATGATACACACACACACACACACACACACACACACACACACACACACACACACACACACACACACACACACACACACACACACTCCTTTCCTTTCTTGACCCTTTATTTTCCTTCCCTTTTCTTCCCTACCCTTCTTTTCCCTTCCGCACCCTTCCCTTTCCTTTCCTTCCTCTCCTTGCAAATTCTTTCCCCTTCTTCTATTCCGTTCCTTTCCCTCTTCTTCCTTTCCTTCTCTTTCCTTTCCCTTTCCTTCCTTTCCCTGCCAATCTATCCTGTTCTTTCTAACACACACACACAGACACACACACACACGTACATTACCAGGAACAGAATATCAAAAGGGATCAGATAGTCTTGTTCTCAGTTTAGCAATAAAAAAAAAAAAAACTAAAAGAATAACCAGCTTGCTCATTCACGACCACACACACAAAAAATGGATGTTATCATTTTCCACTTACTTGCTGTATATAATTGTTGCTCATAATCAGTGTCAAGAATCTTATTAATACACCAATTAGCGGTACATTATTGAGAACTAATGAGGAGTGTTTGCTATTACTGATATTTAAACCGGCAAAAACATCACTCTCGGTTATGAAGCTGATAAAAAGAGAATGTGGGGCGAGCGTGATCGAGGGGAAGGTAAAGGAGAAATAAGAGCAAGGAATGGACGAAACAAAACTAAAGAGGAGCAGGAGGGAAAAGGGAGGAGAAACGAAGATGGAAAGGAAGGAGGTAAAAAAGAGAGGACACGTAAAAGGAGGAGGAAGTACTGGAGGGAGAATGGATGGAAGGAATGGAAGAGGAGGGGAAAGAAAAGGAGGAATATAAAGAGGAGTAGAGGGGGAGGACGATACAGGAGGGAGGGGAAACGAAAATGGAGGTGGAGAAGGAAAAGGGAGAAGGGAGAAGACTGCAAAAAGAGAAAACATCAAAGAGGAGGAGGAGGAGGTACAGAACGAGAAATGGATGGAAGGAATGGAAGAGGAGGGGAAAGAAAAAGAAGATTATGTAGAGGAGGAGGACGATAGAGGATGGCGAGTAAAAGAAGATGGAAGAAAGAAGGTGAAGGAGGAAGTACTGGAGGGAAAATGGATGGAAGGAATATAAGAGGAGGGGAAAGAAAAGGAGGAATATAAAGAGGAGTAGAGGGGGAGGACGATACAGGAGGGAGGGGAAACGAAAATGGAAGTGGAGAAGGAAAAGGGAGAAGGGAGAAGACTGCAAAAAGAGGAAACATGAAAGAGGAGGAGGAGGAGGAGGAGGAGGAGGTACAGAACGAAAAATGTATGGAAGGAATGGAAGAGAAGGGGAAGAAAAAGAAGATTATGCAGAGGAGGAGGACGAGAGAGGATGGAGAGGAAAAGAAGATGGAAGAAAAAAAGCAGGTGAAGGAGTTACATAACGAAAAATGGATGGAATTAATGGATGAGGAGGGGAAGAAAAAGAGGATTCTGTAGAGGAGGAGGATGAGAGAGGAAACATGGAAACATGGAAACGCAGGCAACAGAAAGCCTATTGGCTCATTACGAGGTTGCCCGCTTTGGTGATTTAATCTGCTCGACAGCCTGGGGCCTGGGGAGCAGATGAAAGCACCTCGACATTGAGGAGCAGATGAAAGCGCCTCGATATTGAGGAGCAGATGAAAGCAACTCAATATTCAGTTTACTCCCGACGCAGCGAAGTGACGGTCGATTCTATATTTGAAGGAGTTGATAGTATTCGCATTTACTACTTCTGAAGGAAGATTGTTCCAGTGACGGATGACTCGGTTTGAAAAGAAACTCCTTCCGATGTCTGTGTTACATCGACTAGACTGAATGGGTAAACCGTTATTTCTAGTTCTTAGGTTGGTTTGCAATTCAAAGAAATTGGAGTAATCGACGTTATTGAATTTTTTTAGATACTTGAAGACTTGAATCATATCTCCTCGTAGGCGTCTTTTCTCCAATGTAAAGAGATTGAGTCGCTTGAGTCGTTCCTCGTACGGTTGAGCCCTTAAGGTTGGTATCATTTTCGTGGCGCGTCGTTGAATCCTTTCCAGTAAATCAATGTCCTTTCTGTAATTAGGAGACCAGAACTGTACTGCATACTCGAGGTGCGGTCTTACCATGGAATTATACAAGGATAGCATCACGTCTGGCGTTTTACACTCGAAGTTCCTCGCTATGAACCCGAGCATAGTGTTGGCTTTGTTGTATGCTTTTTTACAATGATTCGCGTGTTTCAGGTCACTGCTGATAGTGACTCCAAGATCCTTTTCCTCCTGCATCGCTTGCAGAGGTCTCCCATTCATGATGTATGTGTGTTTACTATTTCTGGACCCAATGTGCATGACTTTGCATTTGTCAACATTAAAGGACATTTGCCATTTTTCCGACCATTCGATAATGTGATTGAGGTCTTTCTGAATGATTTCGCAGTCGGTCTTTGTGAGGGCCTTTCCCCCCACCTTAGTGTCATCAGCAAATTTCGATATTGTGGATTTCAGTCCTGATTCGAGGTCGTTGATATATATGATGAAGAGAATGGGTCCCAGCACTGACCCTTGAGGCACTCCACTAGTGACTGGTAGCCAATCGGAAGGCTGTCCGTTGAGTAGTACTCGTTGTTTTCTGTCGGTGAGCCAATCTCTTATCCACGCGATCAGATTGGCTCCAATACCCGCCGAGTGCAGTTTCTTAAGGAGTCTCTCGTGCGGTACCTTGTCGAAGGCTTTCTGAAAGTCCAGGTATATAACATCACTGGGGATGTGGGCATCCCAGTTCTTATATATACCTTGGAAGAAGTCTAATAAATTCGTTAGGCAGGAGCGCTTGTTTCTGAAGCCATGCTGGGTGTCGGAGATTACATTATTGTCTTCTAGAAACTTAACAAGTTTGTCTCTAATAATCTTTTCGAGTATTTTTCCTGCCACTGATGTCAAACTTATGGGCCTGTAGTTTAATGCAACGCTTTTGTCTCCTTTTTTGAAAATTGGTGTTACGTTCGCCATCTTCCAGTCTTCCGGGACCTTTTTCAATTGAACAGACTGGTTGAATATGTTAGTGAGTGGCTGAAGTATTTGTTCTTTAAGCTCTTTTAATAACCGCGGGGACAAACCGTCAGGTCCTGTTGACTTGTTCGTGTCGAGTTTATCCAAATACTCTTTCACTTCTTGGTCGCATATTGAGTCAATTTTCAGGGGCGTGATTCCCTCGGCGGGTCAGGGTTCTCGGGCATGGTTTCGATGTTCTCGACTGTGAATACGGATGCGAAGTTACTGTTGAGGATTCTGGCCATCTGTTTACTGTCCTGAGTTGCAGCTCCAGTCTCGTCTGTCAGGGGACCAATATTGATTTTACTTTCTTTTCGATCTGATGTATGTGAAGAATTTTTTGAGTTTGTCTTGATGTCACGCGCTATTTGTTTTTCGTAGTTGCGTTTACTACTCCGAATAAGGGTGCGACAAGCTCTGAGGCTGTTGTGGTACTGAGTACGGGCTTCGGCCGTGTCATTCTCTTTCATTAGGTTATAATTCCTTTTTTAAGTTTACCGCCCTTTTATTTCTCTGGTCATCCACGGTGGATCTACGGCACCATTTACTCGCCTGGGTTTCGTCGGCACTGTAGCCTTTTCTACTCCCAAAAGCTTATCTTTGAAGTTGTTCCACACGTTGTCGATTGTATTGTCGGTTAGGTGAAGTTGGTCCCAGGTCGCGGAGGAAGCAGCTCACGGGCTAGGTTGAAATTTGCTTTTTGTAGTCTGGTATCACTGACGGATTGTCTACGAGTTTGTGACTTATGTTGACATTGAAACGGATTAAGTGGTGATCGCAACCGTTAATTTTTTCACCAACTTCACAGTCGCGAATGAGGTCGGGGTCGCTTACTAATACCAGATCCAGCAGATTGTTTTCTCTTGTTGGTTGAGTTACAACTTGAGTGAGGAACGAATCCTCCACCATTTCTATAAGCCTGTTACCCTCTTGATCTCCAGTCAATTGTCCCCAGTCAATGTTAGGGCAATTAAAGTCCCCAATTATTATTGCTTGTTTACTTTGTGTTAAAGAGTGAAGCTCTTCGTACAGGGCAGTGTCATCGGCTGCTTGTTGTTTTGGAGGCCTGTATACGATCGCAAGTGTTAGTTTCTTATTATTCGCAGTCATTTCCATATAGACGGAGTCGTAATTCTCTGCATCCTGTTTGTCTATTTTCATGGCAGGGAGCGTGCTTTTTACGTAGCAAATTACTCCTCCTCCTTTCTTGTGCATTCGATTTTTTTGGAAGCTTTCGTACCCGGAAAATGACAGTTCAGATACTAGATGTGCAGAGTTGGCCCAAGACTCTGTGATGGCTACCACATCTTGTTTCTCAGTTGCATTATACGCCCTAATTTCGTCCTTTTTGGGTAATAGACTGCGTGCATTTGTGTACAAAATGGAAATGTGACTACTGGTTTGGCCGCGTTGAGTTGAATGAGTTCGCTTGTCGGAGGCGTCGTTGGTTACACAGTTTCTTGCAAGCCGCATCGACGCTACGGTTCGGTTGATCAAGGGTTGCCTTTGCCTTGCCCTCGCCTGCAGTTTTTTGTATAGCTTTTCGAGAAGCTTTCAACTGCCTCGTTCAGGAGCCTTCCTAGCCGCGCCGAACCAACCTCGTTCAGGTGGAGTCCGTCCTCCCAAAACAAATCTGGGCGCTGGTTGAAGTGATGCCATGCGTTCGTGAACCCTACGCCTTCATCGTTACATAACTGCTTTAGACTAGTGTTGACGCCGTACGCTTTACTGTTGTTGTATCCGGCGAACGTATTGACTCTCGGTAGAATTCCAGAGACGATGATGTGAGGGGACTTGGTCTTGTATTTCCGAATGACTTGACGGTATTTTGCTAACAGGTCCTGAATTTGAGTTGACTGAAGGTCGTTGGTTCCCGCATGGATCAGATACACTGTGTCGTCCTTCGCATTTACTGAAACTGCATCGACAGCTGATTCAATATCGTCCAGTTTGGCCTGGGGATACAGAAACGCTGCCGTGTCAACGTATTCCGACCACAAACTCCGTAAGTTGGCCTCTCACCACACTGTCTCCAACTAAATTGACTCTAGTAGTTAGTTTGCCCATACCAGGAAACAGCGTCTGGTTCGTACAAGTGACAGCTGGTAGAATGGTCTTGTGATTTCTTCTGGAAGGGCGCGAGGTACAAGGGAGCAGGCTAAGGTGGGTTTGGGAGTGGTGGTGGTGTTAGTAGGGTGGCTGGGAAAGGGTGGAGGTGAGGTGTGGATGGAGGAGATGTGGTATCAGAAGTGGAGGAGGAGGCGGAGGTTGAGTTCGTGTTGGAGGTGGAAGTGGAGGATGGAGTGGTGATGAGGATAGGGAGGAGTCAAGGGTGTTGGAGGGAGAGGAAGGAGAGGGAGAAAGGGAGTGGTACTGTGGATGGAGGTGGATGGGGTAGGAAGGGAGGTGGATGGAGTAGAAGGAATGGTAAGGGTGGCGGCAGGATCAGGCGTTGCAGAGGAGTGGGTGGTTGAGGCGAAGCAGAGGAGATCGTGTTGGAGGTGGAAGGGGAAGATGGAGTGGTGATGAGGATAGTGGAGGAGTCAAGGGTGGTGGAGGGAGAAGAGGGAGTGGGAGTGGATGAGGTAGCAAGGGAGGTGGATGGGGCGGAAGGAATAGTAAGGATGGAGGCGGGTTCAGGCGAGGCAGAGGAGGAGGAGGAGGTATGTAGTTGGGTCAGAACGTCAGAATATGAGTTTGAGGAGGAGGAAGCTGGAGTAGGAAGGGCGGGGAAAGAAGAAGAAGAAGAAGAAGAATGAGGGTAGGGAGTTGAGGGAAGGCCATCATGGTGTCCCAGATCAACGCATTGGAGCGTTGTAGTTCCTCGTTGGTTGTTTGTAGTGCCTGAATACGTAAGTCTAAGACACAGTACCTACACATCGAGTCGCTGGCTTGGTAATGAATCGCAGCATATTTCTTTGAACAATTACAGCAATTGAGATAGTTGGACGGCATGATTACTTCTTTTTTTAATTTTTATTTACTGTTGCAAGACGATATAATTGTGTGCTTTACAGTTAAGATGAATTTTGTATCCGCGTGGACTAAGGTCAACACCTGGAGGGAGGCGGCTTTAAATCGGTCGAGTCACGCGGGAGAGTTTGAGGTGTGGCGTCTGTGAGGGCCCGCACGTGTTTTCCCTCCGGGATTAAAATTCTCTGGGGGATTAAACTTTTCCTCCTTTTCAAAACAGGTGTGCTGGTATACGGGTCAAGCTTTGTACTTCTACGTTAGTGACAGATTTTCTACGTTAGTTAGACACAAGAAGCTCACTGTCTTTCACTGGGTGCTGTGTTAGGTCGTGCAGTTGTAATCCTACTGAGGAAAGACAGGAAACACAAAAAAAGTCGATATATAACTTAACCGCTCAGCTCAGCAGGGAAGTCCTCTCACTGTAAGGTAATCCTCGCAACACTTCAAACACTAGTTAGACGCGTCACAGCACTGAGTTAGACGTTAATTAATTAAGTTGAGTGGTGCTAAATCAGAAAAGTAAACAAGCACAGTTAGTCGTTCGATTTCTGAGAAGGCGTACGGGCCTATTTAAGTAACGGTTAATTAAAAACGTGGATGAACGGATTTCAAAAGTTGTGACGTTAAAATGTAACACACGGAGTCGATTCACACACAAAATAACAAGTGTCGTTTCACCAGACGAGGTGAAAAGCAAGGTTAAGGTTTGATGCCGCAGCAGCAGCAAGGTCAACGTCTGTCCCTTTGAGGAGGTCAGGCGAGAGGAAAGGAAATGGAGGAGAGAAAGATGGTGAAGGAAGAGGTAAAGGATGAAAATTGGATGGAAGGAATGGAAAAGGAGACGCAAAAATAGGGAAAAAGACGTAACTAAGTCGAGGGAAGGCAAACATTCCAAGTGGCTCCCTTGCCCCTGATCCTAATGGGTTGTTAATGAAGACTATCAAGTGCTCGTTCAGTCTTATTGCCTCCGGTACAAGTAGTTAGTTAGCGGGACTCATCTTCATTATAGACTCATTGCATCCCTTCCAGCCCTTGCCTCCCCTCCGACTGATAGTTTCCAGCTGTTAATTACTCGTGTGTGTATGTGTGTGTGAGAGTGAGTGTGTGTGTGCGTGTGTAGCCAAGTGTGTGAGACCGAGAGAGAGCAAGAAGAATATAAGGAATGTGTGTTTCTAGTGATTCTGCGTGAGTGAGGAGAGAACTGTATGTTACTCTTCTGTGTACGAGGAGCTTGGCAGTAAAGAAAATAATTGAGTGAACATTTCCCGGGAGACGGAGATGAGGCGCCCGGGGGAAGGGGAGTGAAGGGGGGATGGGGAGAAGGAGGAGGGGAGGGAACGAAAGAAACAACGAGGGAGGGAAAAAAAGAAGGAAGTGGAGTGGAAAATTCATCCCTCCTCCTCTTTTTCCTCCTTCCTTCCTCCATTCCTCTGTACTTATTTTCTCCAACCTCAGTAACGCGTGGAGGAAAGGAGGGAAAGAAAGGAGGAAAGTAAGGAAAATGAGTGGCTTTGAACTCCCTCCCTTTCCTCTTCTCTCTTCTCTTCTCTTTCTCCTCCTTCTTTCTCCATTCCTCTTTGCTTATTTCCCCCAACCTCAGTAACGCGTGGAGGAAAGGAGAGGAAAAAAGGAGGAGAGCAAGGAAAATGAGTGGCTGTGAATTCCCTCCCTTTCCTCTTCTCTCCTCTCTCTTCTCTTTCCTTCCTCCATTCCTCTCTGCTTGTTTTCTCCAACCTCAATATCATGTGGAGGAAAGGAGAGGAAGAAAGGAGGAAAGTAAGGAATATGAATGGCTTTGAATTCCCTTTCTTTCCTCTTCTCTCCTCTTTTTCCTCCTTTCTCCATTCCTCTGTGCTTATTCTCTCCAACCTCAGTAACGCGTGGAAGAAAGGAGAGGAAGAAAGAAGGCGAGTAAGGATAAGAAGTGCCCTTGAACGCCCTCTCTCTTGTCTCTTTCTTTCATCTATAATAAAAGGAAAGTGTTGGTATTGAATGTACTGGTTAAAGTCTTTGAAATCTCCATTTTTTTTTTTCATTATTTCTTTCCCTGCGTCAGTACCGTTTGGAGGGAAGGGAGAAAGACTGGAGGAAAATACAAAGGGGGAAAAAGGAAGATATTAGGAAAGCAAGAAGGAAAATGAAGGAAAGTATAAATGGGGGAAAAAAGAGGAAAAGAAGGAAGGAAGAAATGAGGGAACCAAAAAAAGGAAAAAGAAGGAAATATGAAAACGGGGAAAACAATAAGAGTAGAAAACGGAAGGAAGAATGAGGAAATCAAGAAGGAAAAGAGAAGGAAGGAAAAAAACAGGGGAAAAAGGAAAATAAAGTGAGAAAACTAATAAGAGGAAAAGAAGGAAGAAAGTAGGAAAGCAAGAAGGGGAAAGGAATGAAGAGATGAGGAAAGCAAGAAGGGAAAAGAAGGAAAAATAAAGAAAGCAGGAAAGGGAAAAGAAGGAAAGAAGAAAATGAGAAAGCCAAGAAGGGGAAAAGAATGAAGAAATGAGGAAAGCAAGAAGGGAAAAGAAGAAAGAAATGAGGAAAGTATGAAGGAGAAAAAAAGGAAGGAATGAAAAAAGAAAAAAAGAAAAAAAGGGAGAAAGGGAGAAAAGAAGAAAACAAAAGTGGAGGTAACGAAAGGGAGAGCGACCTTGAACACCTTTTCACCTTTCCTCTTTCCTCCATCTCTCCATCCTCGTTTCCTTCCCAAATGCCGCCATGAGAGAAGGAGGAAAAAGAAGGAATGGAGGAAAAAATAAGTAGGACAATGACCTTTAGCATCCTTTCCCTCTCTCTCTCTCTCTCTCTTTCCTCCATATGTCTGTCCTCTCGTTTCCTACCTCAGTGCCATTTGGAGAGAGAAGAGAAGGGAGGGAGGGAAACAAGGATGGCGATGACTCAGAACATCCTCTTCTCTCTCTTCTCTTTCCCCCTATCTCCATCCCTCTGTCATTTCGTTCCCTACCTTCATATATATATCATCTCGTTCCCTACCCCAGTGCCATATGGAGGGAAGAAGAGAAGGAGAGAAGAAGGGAGGGAGGAAAACAAGGATGACAGTGACTCAGTACGTCCCATTCTCTCTCTCTCCTCTTTCCTCGTATCTCCATCTCTCTGTTATGACGTACCCTACCTTGATATATCTCTCTTCTCGTTTCCTACTCAATTGCCATATGGAGGGAAGAAGAGAGAGAGAGATAAGAAGGAAGGGAGGAAAACAAGGATGGCAGTGACTTAGAACATCCCCTCTTCTCTCTCTTATCTTCCCTTCTATCTCCATCCCTCTATCATGGCGTACCCTCCCTTCATATATCTCTCATCTCGTTTCCTACCCCAGTGCCATATGGAGGGAAGAAGAGAGAGAAGGAAGGAAAGATGGCAGTGGCGCAGAACATCCCCTCTTCTCTCTTCTCTTCCCTCCTTTCTCCTTCCCTCTGTCTTGGCGTACCCTATACCTTCATATATATCTCCTCTCGCTTCCTACTACAATGGTATATGGAGGGAAGAAGAGAGAGAGGAAAGAAGGAAGGGAGGGAAACAAGGGCGGCAGTGACTCAGAACATCCCCATTTCTCTCTCTCTTCTTTCCTCGTATCTCCACCCCTCTATCCTCCCGATCCCTACCTCAGCGTTGTCTGCATATCTCTGGAGACACACAAATAGAGTGCAGTGTGTAATCATGCATACAAACGCCTGCATTATGTATATCAACCCGCCTGGATGCATGGCCGAGTAGTGCATGACGCAGCCTCCCGCCCCCCGCCCCTCCTCCGGTAACGCTCCGAGATGTATATGTGAGAAGGTAATTATTTGGCTCATTTACAGGTTAAGGAAGTTGATTATAGACCATATATGCAGGTGAGAGTGTGGGGAGGTTTGCTGCTGGGTTATTTTCACGAGATTGAGTGTTCTGCTTAAGGAAATTTATTGCATTACGTTTAGAAGGTAATTATTTGGCTCATTTACAGGTTAGGGAAGTTGATTATAGACCTTATATGCATGTGAGAGTGTGCGAAGGTTTGTTGATGGGTTAATTTCACGAGGTTTATTGATTTGCTTAAGGAGTTTGTTAGGTTACGTTTATAAGATTAATAGTGCATGAGAAAGGGCTATCAAGGGTGCTTTTGAGAACTATAACACTTTGCTGACACACTGGTTCTTTTTTTTTTACAACAAAGGGGACAGCTCAAGGGCACAAAAAAGGAAACAATAATAAAAAGCCCGCTACTCGCTGCTCCTAAAAAGAATCCAAAGAGGTTGACCGAGAGAGGGTCTGTCTGAATTTATCTATATATCTATCTGTCTGTCTGTCTATCTGTCTTTCTATCTATGTATCTGCTTTTCTGCGTGTCTTAAAAGCATAACGTTGTCTCGTAAGATCAAATTATCTCATCAAATCCTCAAAGACAAACTCCAACACAAAGGTTATTTTATTATCTTCCTTCTTCACACAGTTCTCTCGTCTTTCATCTCTTCCTTTATGGCTCTTTCTTCATCCCTATCATCTCTTCTTGTACTCTGTTATTTGATCTTTCCCTTTAACGAAATTGAAGCAACTATATGTGCTCTCTCTCTCTCTCTCTCTCTCTCTCTCTCTCTCTCTCTCTCTCTCTCTCTCTCTCTCTCTCTCTCTCTCTCTCAATATCACTAACGCTAAATCTATCTAAATCTAACTCCAACCGTCCCTTCCCTGACTGACTGCCGGGTCCCATCGCAATATTAGTCTCCGCCACTCGCTTTTAATTAACCTGAGACCAGCGCGTGGATTTAACACCTTTGGAGCTGATCTGCGGAAGTCGTAACAAGAGGCGGCGGTAAGTTAGCACTCTCTTTAATTCACGTCCCTAGCCCAGGATAGTCCATTACGTCCCCCAACTGCAATATTGTCGGGTGGTTTGTACCGTCCTGCACTAAGTTGGTCACCGTGTTTTGTTTATATTTTGTCGCTGCGGAGCGCTCCATGTTACGAACTGTTTTAGTGGACTCGGTTTACAGAGATGGGTTAAAGGGGGGGGGGGGGATGGGAGGACTAGGGAGGTGGCTTGTTGGCTGGTCTGTTGCAATTTGGGTTATGTATGTGTGTGTGTGTGTGTGTGTGTGTGTGTGTGTGTGTGTGTGTGTGTGTGTGTGTGTGTGTGTGAGCGTGGGCGTATATGTGTCCCTGGTGATTTTTTTCTTTCCTTTTTTTATTACGCTCAGATTTCAGGTTCTCTTGCTGTTCGCTTTGTAGTTTTTGTTCCATTGTTGCTGCAGTTCCAGATTACGTGTGTGAGTGTGTGTGTGTGTGTGTGTGTGTGTGTGTGTGTGTGTGTGTGTGTGTGTGTGTGTGTGTGTGTGTGTGTGTGTGTGTGTGTGTGTGTGTGTGTGTGTGTGTGTGTGTGTGTGTGTGTGTGTGTGTGTGTGTGTGTGTGTGTGTGTGTGTGTGTGAATGAATGAGTGTGTGCTCGCGTGTTTCCGGTTTCATTTTAATTTTCGTGTGAATGTATTTTTTTGTGAAAGTTTTTGGTCACGTTTCAACCCCATTTTTTCCTCCTCTTCCTCTTCCTCTTTCTCCTTCTCTTCCTCTTTCTCCTCTCCTCCCCTCTCCTCTCCTCTCCTCTCCCCTCTCTCCTCTCTTTCCCTCCTTCCCCAAATTCCTCCTCCTCATAGACCACTCCCATTAACTCCTCCTCCTCCTCCTCTTTCCCCTCCTCCTCCTCTTCCTCCTCCTCCTCCTCTTCCTCCTCCATCTTGCATACATACACACAGGTGGGAGGAGACTACCCTACCTGTCATCCTTCCTACCTGTAATTAACGAGGCGGGAAGTAATTAGTTAAGGATGAAAGGCTGATACATATGTTGCTCCTACCTGGGACGGACATGGACGGGAAGGGAGAGGAAAGGGGAGGAAAGTGAAAGGGTCAGTGAGAGAGATGATAAGGAGTAAAGGAGATAAAGAATGAATGTTAGGAGGAAGAGGAGGCTGGTAAAGCGCAGGTTAAAGGAGAGAGAAAAGAGGAAAGAATGGAAGCAAAGTTACGTATGATAAAGGGAAAAGGAGATATACTAAATACTAAAAGCGAAAGAAAAGTAAAGGAAGAAACAAAATAAAAGAAAGGTGACTAATGGAAACTGGAGATAAAGGAAGGGGGAAAGGAGAAAAGGAGTAAAATTATGTAAAGAAAAAATAGATAAAGACCGCGAAAGAGGATATTAGAGAAGGCAAATGAGTGGAAGGGAAAAAAAAGAATAGTAAATGGAAGTAAAGGAAGGAGGAAGGGAAGATAAGGATAAAGAAGGCTATGTTAAAGATAAAAAGAAAGACAGGGTGAGGAGACATGTATATAAGGTGAGTCTAATGAGGAGAAGGGGAAGGAATATAACAGTAAGGGAAGGAGAAGTGAAGGGATGGTGAGAAGAAGGGAGAAGGGGAAGCAAATGAGGGAAATGGAAGGGAAGAGGAAAGGGGAGGGGAGGAGAGGGAGAAAGTGAAAGAAAGGGAAAAGTGAAGAAATGAGAGTAAATTAAATATGACTAAAAAGGTGAAATAAAAGGATAGATCAATAGAGAGGAAAGTGAAATGAAAAGGGAGAAAGGCAAAGGACAGTGAAGGAAGTTAAGTATTTTGAATGGGGAGTGAAAAAAATTGAGCAAACTTTCTTTAATTTTTGTTTTCGTTTTATCTTAGTAAATATGTTGTGTTGTTTTAGTATTCGTGTTTTATATTTTTTTTTCAATTCTATCGGACGTGTTTCCATTCGTTCGTATTCAATTGGTCTGTGTAAATATTTTTGGGGAATATTCTGTTACGTTTTTAAAATTCTCATCGATACTTGAAACATACGGCGAGGCATGAACCGGAAAATTGTAACGGTATTGATTCGATTTATTTACATTTATTTCATCTTAATTCTATTCCTATTATTCTCTATCTTATTATTTGGCTAGAAACTGATTGTCCTCATATCTCTGTTACTTTCTTTGATTCTCTTTCTGCCTTTCTGTTTGTCTTTCTTTCCGTCTGCGTGTTTCTCTCTCTCTCTCTCTCTCTCTCTCTCTCTCTCTCTCTCTCTCTCTCTCTCTCTCTCTCTCTCTCTCTCTCTCTCTCTCTCTCTCTCTCTCTCAATTGGAATGTCATGTTTCTCACGTCTAATTCTTTCATCTTTATTCCTTTGTCTTTATTTCCTTCCTTAAACCTTTTCCTCTTCCTCCTCTTTCTCCTTCTCCTTCTCCTTCTCTACCTCCTCCATTTCTTTCTCCTTCTCCTCCTTCTTTTCCTGCTCCCCTTCTTCCTCTCCTCCTCCTCCTTTTCCCTATCCTTCTTCTTCACCATTTTCCCTGACTCACACACACACACACTCACTCTCTCTCTCTCTCTCTCTCTCTCTCTCTCTCTCTCTCTCTCTCTCTCTCTCTCTCTCTCTCTCTCTCGCATTAGCCTTTCAACTCTCGTCTTCAATACATCACATTCTTTACTTTTTCTTTATTCTCCTTTATTGATGCTCTCCTCCTCCTCTTTCTCCGCTCCTTCCTTCTTCTTCTCCTCCCCCTCTTCCTCTTCCTCCTCCTCCCTTTCTCCCAATATTATTCTCCTCCTTCAGTTCCTTCAAGAATTTGTTTATAAGAGAGAGAGAGAGAGAGAGAGAGAGAGAGAGAGAGAGAGAGACCTTGATGGAAAGAGATAACTAAAGGTTGATTGGAAGAATATTGAAAGGCGGGGGGAACAAAACTGGCGATAGAAAAACCTTCAAAGACGTAGTTTATTGCGCGGGAAAAAATAGGAAAAAAAAAGTGAGTGGGAATGGAATGGAGTAGTGCGGGAGTGGACCAAGTGAGAAGGGACATCGGATACTTTTTCTTCGTTTTCCTCACTATTTTTTTTACAGGTAAGGAGACAGTTCAAGGGCGTAAAGAAAAAATATAAAAAAAGCCCGCTACTTACTGCTCCTAAATAGCGGTCAAAGGAGTGGCCAAAAAAGAGAGGTCAATTTCGGGAGGAGAGGTGTCCTGATACCCTCTCTCTCTCTCTCTATCTACCTACCTATCTATTTACCTCACCTTTTTTTTCCACTATCTGTATCCATCTTTAACTATCTGTATCTCTCTCTTCCTTTCGTAAAATGCGCTTTGGCTTTGATAATAAAGTAACGATAGAAGTATATAAGTGACCAGAAGAAACCTCGAATCAATAAAATACGATCTGGGGAAAAAACAGAAATATGATAAGAGTATTAATAAATGAGTTAAGTAAATAAATATAAATGAAGGTAAATATTAAAAGATATAACACATACGAATAAAATAAGTATATATAAAGCTAATAATAAAAGATAAATAATATAAATGCAAAAAAAAAAAATGAACAGATAATACAAGATAAAGATTAATATATAGAAAAATTAAAATATGTAATGAATAAATCAGAAATAAATAAATGAAAGATAAATAGTATACGATAAATAGATAATAGAAATAAGAAAGCTGACCTCGTGACCTTAACCTTAACCTTTAAGGAACCACTCTAAAAGGAATGTCACGTGAAGGGTGTGCTCAGTGCCGGTCCAGGGTTTGTAGGGAGAGGACACACACCCACGCTCCTCATCACCTCCCTCTCGCTGCTTTAAGTTTGAAATATGCAAGTACGTCCTCCCCACCCACCCACTCCCAACATAATTTTCCACTGGTTAATCAAACCCCAAAGTCTCCCGTCTGATGAATAAATAATTGACCAGACGCGGGAATGGTAATTAACTGCGCTTTCTCTTTCTTTTTATCTCTACCTCTCTCAATATATCCATTTATTTGTATCTCTCTATCTGTCTTTCCGTTTCAATCTGTCTGCTTTTTCTATCATAATCTCAATCTATCCTTCTCTCTATATCTATATCTATCCATATCTCTATCTGCCACTTCTTCCTTCCCGTTCCGCTCTCCTCCTTGTTGTTATAATGCAATCCCGTTCAAATAGGAGATACACCTTTTTCTCTCCTTTCTGTCTATCTATCTATCTATCTATCACTTCTTCCCTCCCATCCCGAAGCAAATACACGTTTTCCCCTCTCTCTCTCTCTCTCTCTCTCTCTCTCTCTCTCTCTCTCTCTCTCTCTCTCTCTCTCTCTCTCTCTCTCTCTCTCTCTCTCTCTCTCTCTCTCTCTCTCTCTCTCTCTCTCTCTCTCTCTCTCTCTCTCTCTCTCTCTCTCTCTCTCTCTCTCTCTCTCTCTCTCTCTCTCTCTCTCTCTCTCTCTCTCTCTCTCTCTCTCTATCTATCTATCTATCTATCACTACTTCCCTCCCGTTCCTCTCTCCTCCGTTGCGTTCCCATAATGTAATCCCGTTCAAATAGCAGATGCACTTTTTCCTATCCGTGCCCCTCCCCACCTCTTTGCCCTTCGTGCCGCCCCACACTCGCCACGGACACAACAAGAGGATGAGAGGCATAACTTATGCTGAAAAATGATGATGAAAGCGAGTGTCTGCATTTAGCGTCTGTATGACAAAGGGAACGGCTTATGCGAGAGAGAGAGAGAGAGAGAGAGAGAGAGAGAGAGAGAGAGAGAGAGAGAGAGAGAGAGAGAGAGAGAGAGAGCACTTAAGTTACAGAAAATATTTTTTTTTATAGTAATATTATATTCATGTTCACAAATGGTATGACGGGCAAACTACAGAAGACAAGAAATATATCTTTAGTGACGTTAATAATAGAAAGAGATTGAGTGTGCGTGTTTGTTTGTATTTGCGTGTGTGTGTGTGTGTGTGCGTGTGTGTGTGTGTGTGTGTGTGTGCGTGTGTGTGTGTGTGTGTGAGGGGGGGGGGGGGCGGCTCGTTTGTACCTTGAAAGCAGAATTTGGTTGACCTGGAACACACAGTCACATATATATATACTGGACCAACCCAGGCTCTCACTCACTCACTCACTCACTCACTCACTCACTCACTCTCGTACCTGTTTCCTCGCTCACTATGTCTTCCTAATTGATATGCTCCTGCTCCCTGCCCGCCATATTACTTCATATTATTCACCCTCCCTCCCTCACTCACTCACTTACTCACTCAACCACTCACTCACTTAGTCACTCAATTACTTAACCATCTACTTACTTTCACACACACACACACACACACACACACACACACACACACACACACACACACTCGCACTTATATCTAATCTACCTTTTTTTCCCTTCAAATAAAACAGTTTATTTATAAGCAAAAGAAAATCTGAAATCACCTGAACAATAAACGGGTAAACATGTTAAAAAAAGAATGTGCGGAAAGGGAGAAATTGGAGAAGTGAAACAAAATAAAATCATGGAAAAGTAAAACAATAAAAATGGACATACAAGTTGAAATATGAATCTGAGGAAAGGAAGTAATAGAAAGTGATGCATGAAAAATGGAAGTGTTAACAAGTTGAAAATAAATAAGGGAGAGAAGAATTAATAGAGAAAGGATAAATAGGAGAGAAAATATCGAAGGCGTGGCGCTCACTCGGCAAAGTTTTGATTGCTTTTCGGTTTTGCGTTTCACGACGAAAATCTGGCCAGGAATTTTGAGAATCTTGTCAACAACGGCCCGTTAATCACCAAGTACCGCCCTCTCCTCCTCCTCCTCCTCCTCCTCTTCCTCCTCCTCCTTCTCTTCCTCCTCCTCCTTCTCTTCCTCCTCCTTCTTTTCCTCTTCCTCTTCCTCGTTTTCCTTCATTTCCTCGCGGTCATCAGGAACCCAATCACTAGTACAGACCCAGCAAAATTCTTGTTTCCTCTTGTGCCTTTTGCCATCATATTGTAGGGTAGTAAAAGTAGTAGTATAAAAAATAGTAGTAGTAGTAATAGTAGTAGTAGTAGTAGTAGTAGTAGTAGTAGTAGTAGTAGTAGTAGCAGTAGAAGCAGTAGTAGTAGAGGCATAATTGGAAGAACAGACAGCCCAAAAAACGGACAATACGGAATAAAGAGCAAATAGAAAAAGAAGAAAAGGCAAACAGAAGGTGAAACATTGATAAGGAAGCATGCTGTGTACTCCTGATAACTCCTCCTTGTCCTGTTCCTTCACTAACATCTCTCCAATATCAAGAGGCAGATATGATGAGGCGGGACAAGAGCGGTGCGGAATTAATTAAACTTTGTCCAACTGAGACTTAGGAGAATCTTGACTTCGCTGACCCTCGGGGGAAAGAAGCAAGGGAGAGAACTTCTGGTGTGCTGTCTCGTCTGTGTCTGTGTTATATATATATATATATATATATATATATATATATATATATATATATATATATATATATATATATATATATATATATATATATATATATATATATATATATAGAGAGAGAGAGAGAGAGAGAGAGAGAGAGTGTGTGTGTGTGTGTGTGTAAATTAGAGGCTTCAAAGTCGCTATCTAAATACGTTGAAGGGTGGGTGGGTGGGTGGGTGCGTACGTGCGTGTGTCCTCTCCCTCGAAATAGTCTCTTGGTAAGTGAACTGACTGATTGAGTTTGCTCGGGCGAGGAGTTAATGGAGACTGAAAGTGACTCTTTTTGGTGTGTGTGTGTGTGTGTGTGTGTGTGTGTGTGTGTGCGTGTGTGTGTGGGCGTGGGCGTGGGCGTGTGGTCTGCACGCACATTGACTTTTTTGCAGGTAGATAATCAAGAAATGTCCGTTTTGCAGATAAAAGAGAAAAAAAGAAAATGAAATACCTTTAACATGCTAATCAATAAAAAAAAAAGTACAACAGACGAGAATACCAAAGAACATCCATCAAATTTAAAGATTCACGGGTGGTCTTTCTAAATATACCAAACCAAGGGAGGAATTTCTGACGTCCAGGCAAGGGAAATCTTAATTATAAAAGATTAATTAATAAACTACGGGTGTGAGCAATTACGCGCTGTTGTTAGATCGCATTTTACGAGGCGAATAATTATCTTTTGATTGAGAAATAACGGACGCCTTCCACGGCCGGTCATGCCAATTAAGTGGACGTTGTTATGAGCGTCGCCCGGGTGTGAAAACTCCCTAACAACCCGTCCGCTGCGATTGGCACGGATTTCGCCTTCACTGGTAGCCTGGTAACATATGCTCCCAGGTCTTTCTGTCCCTCTGTGGTGGGTAGTGGAGTGTTTCAAATGTGGTATTGATATGCTGGATTTCCCCTCCCAAGATGCATGACTTCACATTTTCCTTCACTGAATTGGAGCAGCCACTTTTTGTTCCACTCCTGTAGCTTCGTGATGTCTTCTTGTAGGAAATCCGCATCCAAGGGGATAAACACACGTGGTGGGTTCGATTCTCCCTCTCAAGTTGGATGAATTGTGGTGTAGTAGAGATCGTCAGTGAGAAGGGATACACAGAACATACATGGAGGAACAAGCTGAAAATAAATGCGAAAGAATGAGAAGGTAATATAAATCAGCACACGTGGGGGGGTCGATTCTCCCTCTCAAGTTGGATGAATTGTGGTGTAATAGAGATAGTCAATGATAAGGGATAGCTACACAGAACATAAATGGAGGAACAAGCTGAAAATAAATACGAAGGAATGAGAAGGTTATAGAAAGTGATACACGATACATAAAAGAGTAAATGAGCGAACTAGTTGAAAATAAATAAAGGAAGTTGTTGATAAAGTGGTGAGTGGGTGGAACAAACTTGATAACTTAGAGACCCTTAACAATGGCTTTAAGTTTGGAAAAGTCGATTAAATAAAGACATTAGACGGAACCTGGTAAAAAAATGGAGTGGAGGAAAGAAGAGCCGACTAAGTGATCATGTGGTTGGTGGGTTAAAAATAGTATAAAAGAAAATTACCAAAACGCAATACACACGCAAGAAAAGGGTATATAAATTTGTGGGTATGAAAAATATATGGTATTTGGTTTCCAGAACTTAGGCAACACAGTAGAAAAAAGACGCCTCATGTTTGCAGAGAAAGAGCATAGAAGAAAATACCTCAAAAATATATGAAACTTGTTTAGTCTTCTGTTCTGACATCAACTGACTGTAGGCGTTTCCACTCCTCTGTAGACTGCCAATGTTTTATATAAGACGGAAAGAGAATCCACAAACATTCCTCGCTTTACAATGAACTCAAACGCCCAAACCAGGATACGCGATACGTTGAAATGACAGAAAAAAATATACACAACTTGCTTGCACGAGGAAACATTTGTGTACCTCTGGATAATAAAACAATGCAAACCATAACGCTCACAGACGTCATTTGAAAAAGAAATGATAAAATATTACCCGTCTCAGATGGACCAAGGTACAAACTGTCAAAACAAGTACCAAATCTTTTAGACCACGTTACCTGCGACTCCCACTTCTGAAAAGGAATGCAGGAGACAACAAAAGGAGGTAAGGGCGGAAAAAAACAGGTGGGTACGATATGATGTAACTGACAAATTGGGTACATATCCCAACCGCCCCCCCCCCCCTCCCCCCCATCCTCTCTCTCTCTCTCTCTCTCTCTCTCTCTCTCTCTCTCTCTCTCTCTCTCTCTCTCTCTCTCTCTCTCTCTCTCTCTCTCTCTCTCTCTCTCTCTCTCTCTCTCTCTCTCTCTCTCTCTCTCTCTCTCTCTCTCTCTCTCTCTCTCTCTCTCTCTCTCTCTCTCTCTCTCTCTCTCTCTCTCTCTCTCTCTCTCTCTCTCTCTCTCTCTCTCTCGCTTTCACACTCTGATATCGATCGTACAAGAGAAGTAAAAAAAGAAAAAAAGAATGAATCTCCTTCCGTCAGATGCACATTAAAGGCGGATTTTGGCCGCTGAAAGGAAGACGATGATAGTGATCTTGACGTTATTTTTGAACGACTTGAGAGAAAAATGAATAAAAAGAAAAGGAGAAGGAAATTTATATCAGAAAAAAACTGAATATAAAATTTTACACAATATTTAGTTTTCATATTTTTTTTCTGTTCGTCGGGTAAAAACTTCCGTTCATATTTTTTTTTAGATAATTACATAGTGCTACGTGTGTATGTGTGTGAGTGTGTGTGTGTGTATCTCTGTCTGTCGGTCTATCTGTCTGTGCAGGTGAAGCGGCAGAGGGTGGACGAAGCTAAGCGTGTGTATGTGTGTGAGTGTGTGTGTGTATCTCTCCGCCTGTCTGAATGTTTGTCTGTGCCGGTGAGGCGGCAGAGGGTGCAGGTAGCTAAACGCCTCCGATCGCTTCAATTGACTAACTTCCTGTAGTAGTTTTCTTTATAATTAAACCAAATTCTAATGGACTTTTTATTTAATTGACGTCGGAAGAGTTGTCTCGAGTTTCCCCTTTTTGGCAGTTTTTATTTTCTTGTTTATGAAATTGAATTCCCTCCCCCGCCGCTCTCCCTTACCTGGGTGGATGTCAATTAAAGGGGATATCACTTACCTGTAATTAGCGGCACCGTGCGAGGTCTTTGTAAGTCATCAAGATTGGAGTAATTATGATTCCGGTAGTTAAGGCAAACGAACTCTATTTTTGTACATCGCTGCGGATCCTCTTTAGTTTACGGACGTTTTATGAAACTTAATTATAGACGCTAGTTTGTGAATAGCTGCTTCATGATGCTTCTCTTAGGGGAAGCACAGGAATTTTGCTGCGGATATTCTGACTTTACGCATTATGAAAAGACCCAAAGATAATGTAAATATATAAGTAAGTAAATATATATACGTAATAACACCCATAACTAAGGACATGAAGTTTGTAGCGTATTTTCTAATTGTAGTATTACGTTAGGACACAAAGATAAAGTAAATAGATAAGAAAGTTAATATATATTTGTATTTTCACCCGTAATTAAGGACTTTAATTTTGTAGCGTATATTCCGAATGCAATGACAAGACACTAAAAAATAATGTAAATAAATGAATAAGTAAATATATATAAGAAATTACACCCATATATAAGTGAATGAACAGATACGTGATTAAAATAATTGAATAACTCACCAAACAAATCCAATAGGAAAAAAATATAAACTGCCAATTATAATTAAACACAACAGCACTGCATCACTATATATTTTCCTCCATCCTCCCTCCCTCCATTTCCCTCCCTCCCTCCATCCCTCCCTACCTCTCCTCTCCTCGCCGGACACGGGAGGGAAGGAAGGAAGGAAGGAAGGAAACAGGGCAGGTAGTGAATATTCTCGTAATTTTGCACGAGTCCAGAGTTATGGAGAGAGAGAGAGAGAGAGAGAGAGAGAGAGAGAGAGATTAAATATTCGTTCCGGTGGTAATTTTTTCGTCATAATTAATTACTTTCCATCCCTTCTTTCTCATTTCTTCTTTCCTGCAATTCTTACCCTCCTCCTCCTGCCACCCTCTCCCTCCTCTTCCTCCTTCTTCCTCTTCCTCCTCCCCCATCACCATTCTTCTTCATATCTCTCTTATTACTTCCATTCCCCTCCTTTTTTCCCCCTCTCGGAGCAAAACATTGAATACGGAAATTAATAAAGCGAGGGAAAATATATGCGCGCTGTTTAATTAGTAAGGAAATTTATGGGAGGGAAATAAAGATAAATGAACAGACAGACACACTGATACGATGAGTGAACAACGGACACACATACACACACAGGTCGATAGATAAAGCCACAGACTGCGAGTGATTGGGAAATTTATAAAAAAACAGAACGAAGATTTATGGACATCGTTATTGAGGGAAAAATTAAAAGGATCGACAGGTGAGTCAGCGGTCAGGAAGATAATTAGCGATAGATTGTTGGCTTAATTGACTTAATGTTATTCCGTGTTTTGGGGGGATCATGAAGTTGCTGTTTTTGCATGTTTTTTTTTTTTTGTCTGAATTTTAGATAATGTTTTGGAGTTTATGATAACGGCGAATTAGGGTTATGCATCTGTGTTTCGGGGGAGAGAGGGAGGAATATATGTGTGTGTGTGTGTGTGTGTGTGTGTGTGTGTGTGTGTGTGTGTGTGTGTGTGTGTGTGTGTGTGTGTGTGTGTGTGTCTCTCTCTCTCTCTCTCTCTCTCTCTCTCTCTCTCTCTCTCTCTCTCTCTCTCTCTCTCTCTCTCTCTCTCACACACACACACCACGGTTGCAGAACATGAAAAAAGAGCGGAAAAAGCGAGAGAGATATTCCTGTCCAAATAATTCCGCGCTTCTTCTTTCTGTTCGAAGGGAAGTCATTTTCTTTTTGGAGGCCGATGTTTTCCGTTGCTCTTTTCCCTGTCATTATTACCGGCGCGCCTTTTACGTTGTTCTGGCACCGTTCTGACGCGATTACGGCCATTGTGCGAAAAGTGTTTGAGAGGAATGTCGTCTGCTCCTCTGTTTGTGTTTTTCTCTCTGCTTGTGTGTGGTTTGCGAAAATTCCCTTGTTTTTTTTCAATTTGCTTTTTTTTTCATTCATTGTCAATATTGTTGTGTGTGGTGTATAGTCTCTTGTTATTTTTGTAGTTGCTGTTGTTGTTATCACTATCATTGTTGCTGTAAATATTCTTGTTATCATTATTGTGTTTAATATCAACACACCACCACCAACACCAACACCAGCACCACTGTCACCACCACTAACACCAGCACCACCACCAACACCAACACCACCACCAACACCAACACCAGCACCACTGTCACCACCACTAACACCAGCACCACCACCAACACCAACACCAGCACCAATGTCACCACCACTAACACCAGCACCACCACCAACACCAGCACCACCACCAACACCAACACCAGCACCACTGTCACCACCACTAACACCAGCACCACCACCAACACCAACACCAGCACCAATATCACCACCACCAACACCTAGGCCACCATCAACACCTACACCACAACCACCAACACCAGAACCACTGTCACCACCACCACCACCACCAATGTCACCACCACCAACACCTAGGCCACCACCAACATCAGCACAACCACCAACACCACAAACAACAGCAGCAACAACAATAACAAAAACAACACTATACAACACCAGTCCAGGCAGAGAGTAATGTAGACCCATGAAAACTTAAACCATCAGTCGTCGGGGAAGAAAGAATGCCAAATAAGAAAGAAAAGTGTAAAATAACGACAGGAAGTGAAAACTTGCTCTTGAAAAGAAAATAGGGATATGTTTTCTTTACACGTAGACAAAAAAAATACTGAAGTTCTCTCTCTTTAAATTGAAATAATAGTGACGAAGAGTACTAGTAAAATCCACATACATACACACATCTAAACACTAGATTTTTCTTTTCTAATACAACTGATTATTTCAACTATTACCTTCAACATTTTCCATATCATTTTATACAGTATAGGAAACAGCTCAAGGGAAAAAAAATAATGAAAAAAAGGCTGCAGATCACTTTTTGTTTTTTGCTATATTGTATAAACTAATGCAAACTTTTGTCCTCGTCTTATTTTTCATTTCTTGGGGATTGTATGGGAGATAATTTTACAGTTCTTTCCTCTGTTCTTCAAGTTGTGGGTCAAATCTTCAATTTTTCTGATATATTTTTTTCCTACCTTGATTTTTGTTTTGTTCGTCTTTTGTTTCCTGTTTTTTTTTTTTGTCAGTCTTTGTGTTTCCCTGTGTTTCTATTCATTCGTCTGTTTTTACTTATCTGTCCATCATTGTTGTTCCTTATGTCTCTTGTTCTCTTTCGGTTTCTGTCTATCAGTGTGTTTGTGTGTTCTGTATGTCTGTTTGTATGCGTCGATCTGTCTTCTGTTTGATTGTTTGTCCGTCTATCTTTTTTTTCTATTGATCGAATTGCTTGCCTGTCTATGTATATATGTATATCTCCAATAACAGCAATAACACAACCACCAATAACAACAACACAAAGATGGCACAGGTGTTTATCATAACAGCTCACCTGGGTGCCAATTCGCCTTCTCACCTGACCGATCGCCAGTTAGCTCATCGATGTCAGGTATTTAATGAACGTGTTACTAGACCCGCTCGTGCATGCACACACAAACATAAATACGATTGTGTACGTCATGCATTCGACATACATGGATGGGTTGGAGCATACGTTTGGCCGGTTCAACACGCGATTCTATTTATGTGTATAATTACAGTTATATTTCCGACCGTATATACGCTCCTGATGATGTTGTGTGTGTGTGTGTGTGTGTGTGTGTGTGTGTGTGTGTGTGTGTGTGTGTGTGTGTGTGTGTGCGTGCATGTGTAAGCCATTAACCATGATACAAAATTTATTGGTGTAACTATCTCCCTCTATCTATTTATCTTCTGCGCACACACACACACACACACACACACACACACCAATCAGACTTCTAAAAAAAAACCTTGCCGGACAGATTGACTGAAGAAAAAAAAGAGATCAACTAAAACAAAAGGAAACTCGCCCAAGAACAAAGGCGCGGCAGGTGTCTGTTCCCATGAGGGTTGTCCACTTCTCCGTCTGTCCGAGAGAAAAATGAGAAGCGATTTATGATAGACGTATTCTGTTATTGTACGTCTAGGCCTTTGTATGTGTGTGTGTGTGTGTGTGTGTGTGTGTGTGTGTGTGTGTGTGTGTGTGTGTGTGTGTGTGTGTGTGTGTGTGTGTGTGTGTGTGTGTATGTGTGTGTGTGTGTGTGTGTGTGTTACAGTGTCGGTGAATGAGGAATCTGTTATTGTACGTCTAGTAAGGGAAAAAAAAAAGGAAAAACGGAATAGATTGTGGAAAAGTAGAATGAAAAGAAGATGGAAAAATAAGTAAGAAAGAAAAAATGAGAGAAAGTAAAACAAGAAAGAAGAAAGAAGGAAAGAGGAAAAAAACGAGCGAATGATTGAATGAAACGAAAGAAAATGGTAAAAGAAACGAAAAACGCAGACAGGCAGAAGGAATGTTAAGAAATATAAAACGAAAGCAGTAGAAAGAAAAAAAAAACAAGAAAGAAGGAAGAAACGAAACAGCAAACGAATGAACGAAAGAAAGGAGGAAGATAAAAGAAACGAAAAGCACCGACAGTCAGACAACCCTTTTTCTTCCCCATCCTGCCATCATTTTATACTATTTGACTCGGTTGCTATTTCTCTAAGTGTCGGTCAGTCCAGTCAGTCCATCGCATCGGCTCCGTGTTGTATTGTTCCTGCGATATCAAAACACTTTCATTATCGAGGGACCATTTTCGCCCCTTTATTTTGCTGTATTTTTCGCTGGGTTATATCGGGGGAATGTTCCTTTGTTAGAGTCTCCCATAGAATCGAGGGTACGGGTCGTTATGATCGCTCCTTTGGGATACTCAACGTAAGTGTTATTTTCGGAGTTGCAATGTTCTGGTTCATGGATTTTGATGGTATTGGTTTTTATGCTTCCTTTCTTTTATATTGGGTGCGTGGGTGTAGGTGTTTTTTTTTTTTTCACTTTTTGTCCTTTTTTTTAAGTCTCCCTCATTCTCTTTCTCCTCAACTGCGCTTCACCACTTTTTATCCTCCTTCTCCTGTTCTTTTTTTTGGTTCTTTTAGTTTTCCTCATTCTCTTCCTCCTCAGCTTCATTTTTCCACTTCTTTTTCCTCCCCTCCCTTCTTTCATAAAGTGTTTCCACCTTCATTTATTTTCTATGCGTTTCTGTTTTTTTTTTTCTGGGGGGGGGGGGGGTTGTCGTCTGTTTGTGGAGTTTTTATTTATTTTATCATGTTTTTCATAAGTTTGCATTGTTCTACTTTCTATATAATTTTTTCGTGTTTTATTATCTTTTAGTTTCCTGTCGTGTTTATGATATTTTTCAATTTTTGTAGGTTTCCAGTTCTCCTTTTTCATATTTATCTTTTTTCCTTTTATTTCTCTGCGTCACGTGTTGCCTTTCCTTTTCTGCTTCTTCATATATTTATACTTGACTTTATTTCAAGTTTGTGGACAGCTAAGTACGTTTCATTCGCCATTGGTTACACCCGCTAATTTTGCCGAATGATTTAAGTTAAAACTGAACAAATAAACCCAAAGCGTCAACAGAGTACTAAACATTAGTTAGCTTTAGCGGCGGTTTGGTCGCGGCGAAGGTTTGCAGTAAAAGCCTCACATCAAGTTTAATCAGTCTCGCTTTTGTTCACAATTAGCGCCGACTGTGATGAAAAAAAGCGGGAAAAAACGAGTCCACACCATAAAACACGAACCACTTTCTTTTTAATGTGGAAATAATTTGCCTCCTTTTTTTGTGGGCTTTGATCGCGTTATACATATATATATTATTAATGAGACCTCCAATAAGCATGCATATTTCGCTCCTGCACGCATTATTTTATCTGGAAATTAACTCGCCCATTTTATTTCGCGGCATTAGATTTAAACACCTGAAAAATGCAACACTTAAAGAATCGTTGCCTTGATTATGCTAATGGGCCGCTGCTGTGTTTACTCGCTCGCTCCCTTCGCCGCCCGACAAAATATTTACGCCCGGCAGCTTCCATCAGGCCCAGCGCTCGTCAACAGTGGTCTCGTGTCGGTCTGTCGTCGGCATATCATTCACCGGTGCGGGTAATTTGCGTGTGTAAGTGTGCAAGTGTCTGAGTGCTGTACGTGTGTGACTGGGGTGGGTGGGTATGTCTGTGTGTGTGTGTGCGTGTGCGTGTGCGTGTGCGTGTGCGTGTGTGTGTGTGTGTGTGTGTGTGTGTGAGAGAGAGAGAGAGAGAGAGAGAGAGAGAGAGAGAGAGAGAGAGGGTGAGGGTGAGAGTGAGTGGTTGTGTTTGTTTGTGTGAGTTCCTGGCATGAATTTGTGATCCCTGAAGAGGTGTGAGGTAATTGGGTTTGTGTTGATTTGTCGCACCTGTTCGTTTGATGACTCCCGCGGCCTGTGATTAGTGGATAAGTCTCGTAGTCTCTGTAACCTCACCTCCCTGCTGGCGCCATCCTGAAACCACCAGTGAAGTTCCAAACATTCAAGACCTTCATTGTCATTTTGCTACCCCCTTGTATTGCTTCCTACCTGTGTGTAACCTGTATTGTTTTAGATTGAAAAATGACTGGAGGAGAGTAGAGAGGAGAGAAGGAAGGAGAATGAAAATAATGGAATAGAAGTAGAATGAAACTACAACTAACAACAAGATAAGGGGACAAAGCAACAGGAAGAAGAGTGAAAAGAGAGTATATAGATGAAGGAACAAAATTAAACAATAGAAAAGAGTTAGTGAGAGAGGAAGACAGATGGACAAAGGTACTATTTGCCTCGTAACTAAACTGTGTACTCTATGTATGGCTTCACGTATTAGCCTTTATATTTAACTTTATCTTCATTTTAGATCCAATTCTTAGCTGTTTTATCCGCGTTTTCTTGCAATATTCTTGATTTACTTGTTTTTCTTTCATATAAACTCCCCCTTCCTATTCTTTATCCATGTTTTATATATCCTTTGTGAGTTTGTGTGTGTTATTCTGAAGCCTTAAGTTAGATTTTAAATTTTAGATACAAGTTTTAGCTGTTTTATCCGCGTTTACTTGTTTTTCTTTCATATTAACTCCCGCTTCCTATTCTTTATCCATGTTTTATATATCCTTTGTGAGTTTGTGTGTGTTATTCTGAAGCCTTAAGTTAGATTTTAAATTTTAGATACAAGTTTTAGCTTTTTTATCCGCGTTTACTTGTTTTTCTTTCATATTAACTCCCGCTTCCTATTCTTTATCCATGTTTTATATTTCCTTTGTGAGTCTGTGTGTGTTATTTTGAAGCCTTAAGTTAGATTTTAAATTTTAGATACAAGTTTTAGCTGTTTTGTCCGCGTTTTCATGCAATATTCTGGATTTACTTGTTTTTCTTTCATATAAACTCACCCTTCCTGTTCTTTATCCACGTTTTCGATTACCTTTATGGGTTTAGACGTGTTATTCTGAAGCCTTGAGTTAGATTTTAGATCCAAGTTTTAGCTGTTTTGTCCTCGTTTTCTTGCAATATTCTGGATTTACCTGTTTTTCTTTCATATAAAAATCCCCCTTCCTATTGTTTACCCACGTTTTCGATTACCTTAATGGGCTTAGACGTGTTATTCTAAAGCCTTGAGTGAGATTTTAGATCCAAGTCTTAGCTGTTATATCTGCGTTTGTTTGTAATATTCTGGATTTACCTGTTTTCTTTCATATAAACTCCCCCTTCCTATTCTTTATCCATGCTTTATATATCCTTTATGAGTTTCCGTGTGTTATTCTGAAGCTACATGTTAGATTTTACTTCAGTGTGCATTAGTATTGTTTAACCTCGCTTCATAGCCCCGCAACATAGCACACAATTGACAGTTCCACCCACTGACCTGACGTTTCTTTTCCTTTTTATTTTCAGATTACATGCGACGTGTATTTTGTAATGCCGCCTCGATTCCTGGTAAGTGTGACACGTGTATTGTAGTTGACTGCGGAAATGATATTTATTGCTGTTTTCATTGGCTTTGTAGAGGCTTTGATGTTTGAAAAAGGTCTTTCTCTAATATATTATACTAGTAAAGGTTTATTATTCAGAGAAGTGCGCAGGTGAACCAGTACGGGCAGGTAGGTATTGTTTAAGGCAGGCAGACTGGAAGAGAACCAGGAAGACGGAGGAAAAAAGTTTGTTACGTAAATTCAAGGATGGTAACGAAGTACCTCTGTAAATGAAAGGTTGATTAGATAGAATAACAAGACTGATGTGATGTGCAGGTAAAAACGCAGAGGCGGAAAGTAAAGCAGGAAGGAAAGGAGAACGAGGTAGATACAGACGCAAGAATTGGGAGGAAAAGAAATTGAAAAAAAGAAACCAGCCGGGGGAAAAAGAAGGGAATGGAGATTTTGAAGCGGAACAGACAAAACGAGAGGAAAGAACTTAGGTGAAATAAAAAGGAAGAGATGTACAAAGGAAGAGATGAAAGGAGAATAGGACAGAGACACACTGGAGCCGAAAGGAAAAAAGTAGATAGACAGACAAGGACAGGGAACAAGTCAACAAGCGAGGAAAAAGATGGAAGGAGAATAGAGCAGAAAGACATAGCCGCAGAAAGACTGCCAAAAGGAAAAGAATGTGAAGAAAAAACAGGGATAGTGAAAAAATATCTGACAAAAGAACAGAAAGAGAGAGAGAGAAGGGAAAGAGAAAAGGAAATATGGAAAGCGAAAGGCAAGAGAAAAAAAGAGGTTAACCAAGACTGAAAGCAAGAGAAGTGAACAAAGGAACTGACTGCAATAAAAAAAAGAGAATATAAAGAAGGAGAAAAAAAAATGGAAGGGAGGTAGAAAGAATTACACTGAAACTAACAACAAGATAAAGGGGCAAAGGAACAGAAAGGAGAGTTAATAGAGATAATATGGACTGAGAAACAAATGAAAACAATAGAAGTGAGTTAGTGAAAGAGAACCAAGATAGAGGCAGCTGAACAAAGGCAGGAAAAGTAGGAAGGAAAATTCCACAAAAATACAAAACAAGACTAGCTGACAAAGATACAGATTAGAGAGTTAAAAGAGAGTATATGGATGGAGAAACAAAACATAACAATAGAAAAGAGTTAGTGAGAGCGGAACAGACAAAACGAGAGGAAAGAACTTAGAAGAAATATAAAGGAAGAGATGTACAAAGGAAGAGATGAAAGGAAAATAGGACAGAGACACATTGGAGCAGAAAGACTGACAAAATGGAAGGAAAAAAGTAGAGAGAAAGACAAGGACACGGAACAAGTCAACAGGCGAAGGAATAGATGAAAGGAGGAAGTAACAGAAGGACATGGGCAGCTGAACAAAGGCAGGAAGAATGGGAAGGAAAGTACTACAAAGAGATGTTGAAAAAGACAAGCCGACAAAGAAGGAGGAAAGAGTTAAAAGAGACAATATCGATTTAGAAACAAAAAAACAATAGAATAGAGTTAGTGAGAGAGGACCAATAGCAAGACAGCTGAACAAAGGCAGGAAGAGTTGGAAGGAAAGTGATTCAAAGAGATGCTGAACAAGACAAGCCGACAAAGAAGGAGGAAAGAGTTAAAAGAGACAATATCGATTTAGAAACAAGAAAACAATAGAAAAGAGTTAGTGAGAGAGGACCAGAAGCAAGACAGCTGAACAAAGGCAGGAAGAGTTGGAAGGAAAGTGATTCAAAGTGATGCTGAACAAGACAAGCCGACAAAGAAGGAGAAAAGAGTTAAAAGAGATAATATCGATTTAGAAACAAGAAAACAATAGAAAAGAGTTAGTGAGAGAGGACCAATAGCAAGGCAGATGAACAAAGGCAGGAAGAGTTGGATGGAAAGTGATTCAAAGAGATGCTGAACAAGACAAACCGACAAAGCAGAAAAGAGTTAAAAGAGATAATATTGATTTAGAAACAAGAAAACAATAGAAAAGAGTTAGTGAGAGAGGACCAAGAGCAAGACAGCTGAACAAAGGCAGGAGGAGTGGAAAGGAAAGTGCCACAAAGATATATCAATTCCTCACTTCTCTGTCTGACTTCTAATCCATTCTATCCCGGCTTTCTCTCCCTTGCTCTACCATCCCCACGAGGAACATTTCGCTAAACCTAATTACCAAAGATTAAAACCATTGGCACCCCCTTTTCATTCCTACTCTCTTCTTCTGCAACTTTTTTTACCCTCAAGACTTCAATTTTTGACTCTGTTTGACCTGTGACCTTCCCCTTCCTGCTCCACTCCCTCCCTCCCTCCTCCTTGTAACAACTTTAATTGCTTTCCTCTTCTTTGTCTGTCTTTCTGTCTCTCAGTCGTCTTTCTCTTTCCTCTTAATTCCCTTCGTCTTGTCATCCGTACTCGTGTTTCTGGTCCTCACATTTTGGCCTTTTGTAATTTCGCTCTTCTTCCTTTTCGTGAGTTTCTTGTGTTCGTGGTTATCTTCGTTCTCTCTCTCTTCTTCTCCTCTCTCCTTCTCCTCTTCTTCATTCTTTTTGTGGTATTTTTTGGGTATTATTTTTTTTTTATTATTTTTCGGATCTTTCTTTTTCATTATCTTTCCCGCCTTTCCTCCACGTCCTCTTCAACCTCTTTTCTTATCGTGTTTTCTTCTTTATTTTTTTTATACACTTTCTCCTCCTCCTCCTCTTCCACCTCCACCTCCTCATCGTCTCCTTCCTCCTCCTCCTCCTCCTCCTCCACCTGCTCCTTCTTTTACTTTTTCCTCATCTTTCTCTATATTTTTTTCGTTTTCCCTTTTCTCCTTTTTCCTTCGCTCTCCTCCTCCTCCTCCTCCTCCTCCTCCCCTTTTTTTCATCTTCATCTTCTTCCAATATTTTTTTCGTTTTTATTTTTCGTTTTTTTTCCTTCATTTTCTTCCCCACCTCTCCCACTTTACCACCACCACCACCTCCTCCTCCTCCTCCTCCTCCTCCTCTTCCTCCTCCTCCTCATCCTCATCCTCATCCGTCTCTACATCCTCCTCCTCTACCTCTTATTTTTTCTTCGTCTGTATGTATATTTATTTTTTTCACTTTCGTTATTTCGTTTTTTCTTCATTTTCCTTTTCCTTTTTTTCTCTCCTCTTTCCCCCCTACCTCCTCCTCCTCCTACTACTCCTACTCCTACTCCCCCACCCCTTCTTCCTCCCCCTCCTCCTCCTCCTCCTCGCGTGAGTGGCTGTGGGCGGGTTGTCTATTACCGCGGCGCATGAACAGGTAATGGTTTCCCATCACATGGCAATAAGCCGCCCAAGGCCACACTGTATCAATGGCCCGCTGATGACTGCCCCCTCTCTCCTCTCTCTCTCTCTCTCTCTCTCTCTCTCTCTCTCTCTCTCTCTCTCTCTCTCTCTCTCTCTCTCTCTCTCTCTCTCTCTCTCTCTCTCTCTCTCTCTCTCTCTCTCTCTCTCTCTCTCTCTCTCTCTCTCTCTCTCTCTCTCTCTCTCTCTCTCTCTCTCTCTCTCTCTCTCTCTCTCTCTCTCTCTCTCTGTCTCTCTCTCTCTCTCTCTCTCTCTCTCTCTCTCTCTCTCTCTCTCTCTCTCTCTCTCTCTATCTCTCTCTCTCTCTCTCTCTCTCTCTCTCTCTCTCTCTCTCTCTCTCTCTCTCTCTCTCTCTCTCTCTCTCTCTCTCTCTCTCTCTCTCTCTCTCTCTCTCTCTCTCTCTATCTTCTCTTCTCTTCTCTTTCTCTTTCTCTCTTCTCTTCTCTCTATCTGTCTATCAGTCTACCCACCTCTCTGTCTATCTCTGTCTACCCATATTTATGAGTCTATCGATTGTTTGTGCTGTAAAGATATTCCATTTGGTGATTTTTATATTTTCTCATTCCCATTCACGGCTCAAATCCCCTTTCTTTATTCTCTATCTATGTATCTATCTGTCTATCTACTATGTATCTCATCTAAAGATTTGTATTTGTTTTCATTTTCCATTTGTATTAAGCGCGTATCTGTTCACCCTTTCCCAAGTTTTTGTTTATGGCCGTGAGTGTTCGCGTGGCGGCGGAGAGGAAGTTGTTGTTGTTTATCGTTGTGTTGGTCGTTCGTCCTTGCGTGAGTGATTTGATAATGTTATTGTCGTGTGTGTGTGTGTGTGTGTGTGTGTGTGTGTGTGTGTGTGTGTGTGTGTGTGTTTGTGTGTACATGTTCCTCCTCTTGCGGCTGATTCGAAATGCATGAGTTAGTTAATTAAACCGAGCACACACACACACACACACACACTAATTCAGTACCAAAGTTGTGACCAAAATCTGAATGGTTGAAAGAAAACATAAATCATAAGAATAAACTGAAGAAAACAGCGACGAGGAAATGATAAGATGAAATACAACGAGGAGAAAGAAAAGATGAAATACAACTCTGAGATTAAAAAGGAAAAAGATGAAATACAGCTTGAGATTAAAAAAGAGAAAATATGAATTACAACTTGGAATTATAAAAGGAAAGATGAATTACTGTTTGAAATAAATAAAAAAAGATGAATGCAGCTTGAGATTAAAAAAAAGAAAAAAGGTGAAATAGAATACAAGGTAAATAAGAAAAGATGAAATACAACTTGATAAAAACAAGATAAGATGTAATTCCAAAATCAGTGCAGAGAAAAGTGAATTCAGCAGAAACCAAGAACAAAAAAAAAAAAAATAGTGATGAAAACTATAATAAAACAATGGGTGAATGAAGTGAAGCTAAAACTAATCATCATTCGTACCTCACTTCCTCCCTTGATTAGTTCTTTTTTTTTAAGAGGTGAAGTTCATTTGTTCTGAGCAGCGTCGATCTACGTCTCTTTCTATTTTTTTCTAATCAAAGCACGGCAAAATTACATTCCTTCATTTGCATACAGAAGGACAGACAAACAGACATAAGGACAGATAATCAAACAGAAAGGCAGAGACAGACAGACAGGGGTGGATAGGCAAACAGACAGACAGACGGGATGAGAGATACCCAATACGCCGCAGCTCGTTATTGTTTCCACGGTGGGCGGGGCTTAAAAGAAGTACTGAACGTTGATTGGTCTGGTATAGTGTGACGTCATTAGCCCCCAACCAATTACAATGCAGATACTTGGGTGAGAGCAAAAGAGGGGTGATTCCTGCTTATTAGTTTTAAAGATGTTGGTGAAAGTTAATCTGTTCTGCTTTTCTTCTCTTTTCTTTTCTGTATCACTATTCACGTATTTTCTTCTCTCTTTCTTCCTTTCTTCGTTCCCTCTTCTGTTATCATTCCTATTCTCCATCTCCCTCCCACGCATGTGTTTTGTTGTTCATTTTTTCTATTGTTTCTCCTTCACCCTTCTTCCACACCACCTTCCCGTCTTCCTTCCTTTGTTCCCTCTCCTATTCTCTTTCCTATTCTCTTCCTCCCCCGCCTCTGTTCTGTCTTTTATTTCTTCTTTTGCTGTTCCTACGTCATCCTTCTTCTTTTTGTTTACCTCCTTCCCTTCTTCCTTTCACCTTCGATTCCCCTTCCCATTCTTTATCTCTCTCTCTCCTACGCCTCTGTTTTGTCTTTCATTTCTTCTATTGTTCTTACGTCACCCTATTTCCAAATATTTACCTTCTTCTATTTTCTTCTTCGTCCCCTCTTCTGTTATCCTTACTCCTCTTTACCTCCTCCTTCTCTCTCTCCTACGCACCTGTTCTGCCTACCTGTTCTTCTCCCTAGTTCCTGATTCACCCTTCTTTAGCATGTTTATCTTCTTTATTTCTCTTCTCCTCTATTATGCTTCCTATTTCCCATCTCTCCTACATATTTCTTTTGTCTGCGTTTTCTTCTTTTACTGTTTTTGATTAACCCTGCTTTCCCGTTCACCTTTTTTTCTCTCTTTCTTCGTCGCCTCCTATATTCTTCTTCCTGTTTACCATCTTTACTACGCACTGGTTGTCCAAATTTTCTTCTCTTCTAGTTCGTGATTCATCCTTCATCCGTGTGTTTTCCTCCTCTAGTTCTCCCTTTCGTGCTCTCTTCTAATCTCCCCCCTTTTTATCATCTTTCTCCGACTCATCTTTTCTGTCTACCTTTTTTCTATGCCTGTTACAACATTTCCGCTTTATCACATGTTTACCTCCTCCACTTTTCCTTTTATTCGTCTCCTATTCTTCTTTCTTTTTATCAGCTTTTCCTTCTATGCTTGTGGTCTGCCTATCTCTCCTTTCCTCACCTCTTTCTCCACTCTTCACATCTTCTCTTCTCCCCCCACTTTTCAAATTCTTCCTCTTCATATTCCCGTTTTTCACAACAAGCTCTGAACAGCACTCCGCTTTCTCCTTTTTTTCTCCTTTTCTTTCCTTTCCTTTTCACGCCACCGCGGTAGAGAAAGACATGAAGAAGACGGACAAAAAGGGACCACGTGGAAGTCTTTTCTTATTTTTTCTTTTACTTTTTTTTTCCTTTGGCCGAGGCTCATGCAAGTGTCCTGAAGTTTGTGAGTTTTTGGTACCCATGTTTTTTTGCACGTTCTTCCCTGTCGTTTTTTTTTTTTTTTTGCGTGTATTTTTTTCCTCTGGGCTTCTGTGCATTTCCTTTTCCTTCTTATTTTTTCTCCTTGCATATGATTTTTTTTTGTAATATATTGTTAAGAATAATATTGGGATTCTCTCTCTCTCTCTCTCTCTCTCTCTCTCTCTCTCTCTCTCTCTCTCTCTCTCTCTCTCTCTCTCTCTCTCTCTCTCTCTCTCTCTCTCTCTCTCTCTCTCTCTCTCTCTCTCTCTCTCTCTCTCTCTCTCTCTCTCTCTCTCTCTCCATCTGATAGTTTTTCATGCCATGAGAAACTCTACGGGATCCCGATGCCGAATTTCGTTATCTCTGGGTATATATTCTCCCTCCCCCTACGTCTATCTATCTATCTATCTATCAAACAACCAACGAACCAGTCAAACACACACACACACACACACACACACACACACACACACAGACACACACACACACACACACACACACCAATACGAAAAAAAACTCGAAATTGAGGGTCGGCTTCAAACGGAATTGCTGCAACTGTTCAACGTTCTATGATAAAAAAAGATACAGCAGCAACAACAACAACAACAACAACAACAACAACAACAACAACAACAACTACTACTACACCAACAGACTTTCTGAGCACGGCTGCCCACCTGTCAGTCTCGTGAACACCTGTGAGGCGCTTTATTGGCACTGTCCTCCAGGTAAGCTTCCCTCCCATCCACTCTCTCACCTGTCCCCTCCTCCTCTTTCCTCCCTCTCCTTCCCGTTCGTCCCCTTTTGTTCTCCACTTGTCTACCTCGTACCTTTCTCTCACCCCATTCTTTTCTCTCTGTCTGTTTCCTCCCTCCATTTCTACTCCCTTCTCTCCCTTCTCTTCTCTCTTACTACTACATTTATTTTTCCCTCTCCCTCTCTTCCTCCTTCTTGTTCTTCCCCTTTTGTTCTCCACTTGTCCTCCTCGTACCTTTCACCCCAGTCTTCTCTCTGTCTCTTTCCTCCCTCAACTTCTATTCCCTTTCCTCCCTTCTCTTCTCTCGTACTGTTACATTCATTTCTCCCTCTCCCTCTCTTCCTCCTTCATGTTCTCCCCCTTTCGTTCTCCTCTTGTCCTCCTCGTGTCCTTCTACCCTATTCGCTGTCTCCTCCCCCTCCCACTTATATTCCTTTCCCTCCCTTTTGTCATATTACTACCTTCATTGCTTTCCCCTTTTGCTCCTACCTATTCTTCTCTACCTACTCCAGCTCCGTGTTCCCTCTCCCCTCCTTCTTTTCCTCACTATCTCTTCTGTCTTTTTCTTCCTCTCACTTTCCGTCTTTTTCATTATCCCATTTCCTTATTTCGAACTCCTGTCTTTTCTTGATTCTCCTCCACTCACCTTTTTCCCTTCTTTTCTTTTTTTCCTTTCTTCCAGTGTCTCCTTCCGCTCTCATATTCCTCCATATTCTTTCTTTCCCTCACTCATTTATCTTCGACCTCCTTAATTCATTCCTCAATCTTTACTTCCTTTCCTAGTATTCCTTTTTCCTTTCCTCCCTTTCTCTTTCACTTTTTCAGCCTCGATCTACTTTTCTCCCCTTGCTCTCTCCTCTCCCCTTATTCTTTCCCATATCCCTCTTTTGTCCTCTCCTTCTCATATTCTCTTTTTCTTACTCTCTTTACTCTTTTCTTTCTACTCCCTATTCCTTCTTCCTTCCTTTCTTTTGTTTCTTCCTTTCTCTCTCTCCAAAGCTGCTCCTGTTCCTTACCTTTAATCTTGTATATCTATCTCTCCCTCTGTTATTCTTCTCTTTACTCTTTCTCCCTCGTGTCCTTCGTTTCAAGTTCTGACACCCTTTGTTTTTCCTCAGTTTCCCTTTTATTAATGCTATTTTCTGTTACTTTTCCCGTCCGTCTCCCATTATTTTCTACTTAGCTCCTCCTCCTCACCTCCATTTTTATCTGGTTTCACTTTTAGGTCCTTTATTTCTTTATCTTATCTTCCTTGTCCTTCCGTTTTATCTCCCCCTCTTCCGTTTCTGTTATCTTCCAGCTTTCCCATCATTTTCTTTTAGTTACCTCCCATTTTCTTCGGCCTTCCTTCTGACCTCCTCTTCTTTGTTCTGGTCTTCTCCTCTTCCCACTTTGTCATCTTTCCCTCCCTCCTCTCTCATCAATTTTCCACTGTACCCTCTTCCTCCACCTCTCTCTATCCTAGTCCTCGTTCTCCTGCTCGTTCTCGTCCTCCTTGCCTCGTCCTCCTCCTCCCCCTACGTTCCCCTTTTTTCACATGTCCATTTTTCCGTTCCCGTCCTGTTATGGTGAAAACTGTGACCCTTGATTCACATTTTTGCCGGCACTGTACGTGTGACCGACATCGCAATGTGTGTGGGGCTCGCAGGTGTCTTGTTGCAGTTTGGTGCATATTTGTTCGGGGTAACTTTTATATTTATTTTGTTATTTATTATTTATGATGTGTGTTTGCTTGTCGTTTTGATGAATGAGTGTTTGTGGGCGGGTGGTGCTCGTGTTTTTTTTTTTTTTTCGGTGTTTTGAGAGTATTTCTAGTTATTCTCAATCGTACTTTACTCATTATTATTATCATTATTATCATTATCAATAGTATTTCTGCCACTCGTAATGTTGCTAATACTAATAATAACGCTAATGCTTTTAATAACGAAAATGATGATAATAATAATAACAATAATAATAATAATAATAATAATAATAATAATAATAATAATAATAATAATACCACCACCACAGACACCACCGTTTATACCTTAATTAACCATGACCACCGCCACCACTCTCATCATGATTTTTCCAGGAATTACTTATTTGACCAGAAAAAAATACACGAAAGAAAAAAAAAGTACAATAAAACTAAATAAAAGAAAGAGATGAAAGATAGAAAAGACTATTACAATATTAAATTCCGACGGACACACACACACACACACACACACACACACACACACCGAACGTCAGCGTTTTTTTTTTTTTCCTTTTTGCAAATGCTTTATGGAGCTTCATTCGGGGCTTTTATTATTTGCATGACCGAAACATCTGTCACGCGAGAGTCACGTAGCTGCCGACGCCACGCGGGGAGGAGGCGGCGACGCGACCAAATAAACCAAACTCACTCCATTATTCACGCGGGTTATACATTTTGTGCCTGTCATGCCCACGGACCCGCCGCGCGCCACGGACCTGCTGATGCTGCGTGCCTGACCCGCTTGACAACGGACTGTGAAACGGACTGGTGAGGTTCACAGCATTCAAGTTATACACAGTGATGCACAAAATATAGAAAGGGACTTCTAAACAATTTGACAACGGACGATGAAACGGACTGGTGACGGACGCAGTATCGAAGCGATACACCGTGATGCACAGAAAAACAGACTGGTCAGGCCTGGCCGAGTGGTCAGCGTGCGGGCGTAGTGAGCCCGTGGACCTAAGTTCGAGTCCCACCGAAGCACGCTGATTTTTCAAACCATCGCCGAGTGGTGGAAGATCGCTTACATGATGCCCAGATCTTCGATCGAACCTATCTTCGGTGACATTAGTCAAGAGGAGCACCGGGGAGCAACATAGGCCAAGCAAGAGTCGTGTACCACGGCAGGTACTCTAAACAAACAGGCTGGGGTCGTCGAAGAGACCCTTGAAGAAAGACTATCGACGCTATAAGCAGCACCGAAAAAAAGTGGCGGAATGTTAAAATACGTTATACGCAGATGCACAAAGGATACAAAGAGACTACATAATAGCGTGACAGAGGACAGTAGACGATAATACGAGCTTGTGAAGAATAAAGCACAAAGGATGCAAAGAAACTACATAACAGAGAACAACCAAATGGGCCGGTCACCGGGAAAGTATTGAAGTATATTGTACACACAGATGCAAAAACAATGCAAAGAGACTACATAACTTGACAAAGGTCGCTGAAACGGAATTTTCAATGGCGAAGTATTGATGTACCTTAAGCACCGAGGTACATAAGGATTCAAAAAGATGACACGAGGCAAGTTGGTCAGTACGTGACAACTTCTCAGAGCCCATTTTGCAG
>NC_066552.1:7011623-7014123 GCF_024679095.1 Eriocheir sinensis
AGGAGGGGAGAGAAAAGTTTTGCTACGAGGGACGGTCTGCTAGAGCGTTACCTGCTGGGGAAACACTGTTAGCTGTCCGTTAAGAGGGACGAGTGGGATATGAGGCTACCAGGAAAGGACGTGTGTGAAGGTAAATAATAGAAGGGGAGCAGCTGTTAATTGCCGATGACTTACCTACGCGTGAATGTTACCTGATGTGGAAGCTCTGTTACCTGTCCGTTAGTGGGAATACTTACATGTGTTGCTGAGGGGAACTAGAGACTAAAGTTTTACCCGTTTGTGAGCAGGAAATCAAAGGGGGAAGTAATATAATTAATAAATCATATGTTTGCCGAAGGGTAAGGTGTAGAGGAAAATGTTGTGAGATATCTTGTCTGAAATTGTATCTGTGAGATAAATAAGGGTGATAATATATATGAGGGATGCTAAACGAGCTGAGAGAAGCTTAGAAGAAGCATGGATGCAAGAGGCCATTTACGTTTAATGATCTCAAAGAAATGAAAGTAAAAAATGAAGTGTACCTAGAAGATAAATTAGAAAAAAGAGTATTGAGGATCTAGAAAAAAAACATACATAAGAGGAAGGAGTTATAGGAGAAGGGAACAGATCCCAGGAGACGGGACACAACCCCCGATTACTACCTGGTACCCATTCACAGCTGGGTGGACAGGGGCGTAGGGTATCGGAAAAGCCGCCCAAATTTTTCCACTCCGCCCGGGAATCGAACCCGGGCTCTCTCGATTATGAGCCGAGTGTGCTAGCCACTGCACCACGAAGCCCCCCCGGAGAGAGAGAGAGAGAGAGAGAGAGAGAGAGAGAGAGAGAGAGAGAGAGAGAGAGAGAGAGAGAGATTCTGTCCGTGAACTAAGATGAAAGATGAGGATAAAAGGAAAAAATCTGAAGGGAAGGAAAGATTGAGAGAGAGAGAGAGAGAGAGAGAGAGAGAGAGAGAGAGAGAGAGAGAGAGAGAGAGATGGGGGAAGGTCACACGAGGTCGACAATCGTATCAGGGAACAATAGCCCCACTCAAACAATGGTATCGCCAAGTGTTAACGAGTTACCGAGAGGGACAGGTATCAGAACGAGGCCGGCGAGGCTTTATACGATCTCCAGAACAACCTAACAAACAGAACCATACGGAAGGTAGACAACCAGGGGAGGTGCCCACTAACACCGATGCACTATTCATTGAGGGGCGAACCAGAGTAGTGCCAGGCGAGCAGAGTTGAGGGTGATCACTGCCACTAACAAGCTACACAGGATGGCCGGGTAAATAAACATAAAAGGTGAGCTCGTGTACTAATCAAGGATAGAGATAGGCGCCCACTACCACCAACGCACTACACATACAGGATAATGAAAGGTATCCACGCTATAGATAAGGTAAAAAAAAAGTTAATCGTGCTCCAAACCGTCCCAACTTTTAACTTATCGAATAACGGAAAGGAAAATCATGGTGAAGGTAGACATAAGGAGAAAAAAATGTCAACTCCCACCTACAAATAAAGGGAAAGAGATTATAAAGATACAGACGCCTTTTATTTCCTTTAACGTGGACTTCATTGCTTTGTTTTTTTCATGGAATTTTATTGAGTTGAGATTTACCTTTTGTCTTCTGTATTCGAATCTTGTTGACTATTTTTCCTTTTTTTCATTTGCTTGTATGTGTATGAGCCGACAGGGAGTGGGGGGGGGGGGGGGGGTGATGTGCATTTAAATCAGTGTATTCCACCATGATTCTGACATATCTTTTTCGTTATTAGTTCTCTATCTGTTTATCTATCTAGCTATTTTTATCTCTTTCTACCTCGTGCGCGTGCACTCACACGTTTTCTCCTCTGTAGATGTGTAGAGGAGGGGACGAGGGTGGTCAAGGGGAAAATAATAAAGCAGAAAAGCTTGTTGACAACCTCGGAGAAAAAGCCTCTAAAGGTCAGATGGAAAGTCTATCAGGAGAGAGTGAGAAAAGAAAGTGTCGCCTCCCGGGTGCCGTTTCCTAGGGCGCCGCGGAGCAGATTGTGGCAGGTGACGACTAATTAATCCTGCGTCCTCTGACACGATGAGGCAGAGGCAGAAAGGAAAAAAATATCATGGGTTTGAAGATTCTGTAATGGGGATGAGAGTCTGTGAACACTTTTTGTGGGTATGTTTTTTTCATATTTCGATTTTCACAAGGTTAAAAATCACTCTCGTAACGCTTCTCATTTTATAAGAATTTAATATTTACGTCATGGGATCTTTTGGTAAATCATTCTGTCCTTGAACTTGTAACTGAATTTCCTCATATTTTCATCACGTGTGTGTGTGTGTGTGTGTGTGTGTGTGTGTGTGTGTGTGTGTGTGTGTGTCTGTGTGTTCGTGTGTGTGTGTGTGTGTGTGTGTGTGTGTGTGTGTGTGTGTGTGTGAGTCTGTGTGTGTCTGTGTGTTCGTGTGTGTGTCTGTGTGTTCGTGTGTGTGTGTGTGTGTGTGTGTGTGTGTGTGTGTGTGTTTAGGCCGTGGC
>NC_066552.1:7024123-7031623 GCF_024679095.1 Eriocheir sinensis
GAGACTTGAGAGAGACAAATAACGAAGATGTATTGTGAAAAAGGAATGTGGAGGAGGAGGAGGAGGAGGAGGAGAGCATCAATAAAGGAGAATAATGGAAAAGTAAAGAATGTGATGTGAAGGAGACGAGGGGTGAAGGGCTAATACGAAAGAGAGAGAGAGAGAGAGAGAGAGAGAGACAGTAGCTGAGCGATAGAGGAAGACACACGGTGAGACAAACAGAGACAAATTGATTTAGAAAGAAATATGGACCCGTAGGACTTGAATCACTCGTCGCGGCTTGTCCTCCAATCCACTGGCTGTTGACTCTCCGACTTTGTGTGCGAGAGAGAGAGAGAGAGAGAGAGAGAGAGATCGTGTATATTGCAGATCCTCAAATAGACTACAATATACGGCATGACCAACAAACAGTCTCTCTATTTTCTCTTTCTATCTATTTATCCATCTCTATCTCTTTCTCTTTGGATCTAGTAATACAGCGGCACGTTTTCAGCCCTACATTTCCGTCCCTCCCATTCATTGCCTCGACCGTGTCCCCATATCACCATTTCCACCCCTTCATGACTCCATCGCACGCTCCCATTGCTCTCCCGTGTCTCCTCGCATTTCTCGATAGTTTTATTCAGCTCTTTGGCCCTTTTTCCTGTCTCTCACTATCTCTCTCTTTGTATCTGCGTGTGTGTGTGTGTGTGTGTGTGTGTGTGTGTGTGTGTGTGTGTGTGTTTTGTGTGCATATGTGCCTCACTCTTTCACACACACACACACACACACACACACACACACACACACACACACACACACACACACACACACACACACACAACGGTATCATCACATATTCACGACATCTGTTAGGTGTGTTATCTCCAATTTCCATGTCCTTTTGTTCCAATCTCTCTCTCTCTCTCTCTCTCTCTCTCTCTCTCTCTCTCTCTCTCTCTCTCGGTAATGAAGTCTCCTTTTAATGTTTTGTGTCCTTGGGCGAGTAAAACAAAGGAACACATAATCCTCTTTTTCTCCGGCTCTCGGTATTCTTATTTGTATTCAATAATAATGTACAAGTTAATCACCTTTCCATTATTTTCTTCTTAATGCTTGCGTCGGCGGCCTTTGCAGTGATATATGATTTTCGATAATGAGCTTGAGAAATATTATTATTATTATTATTATTATTATTATTATTATTATTATTATTATTATTATTATTATTATTATTATTATTATTATTATTATTATTATTGTAGAAGTAGTAGTAGTAACAGTAGTAGTAGTGGTGATGGTAGTAGTAGAAGTAGAAGCAATAAAGCGAAAAAAGTCAAAGGAAAAGAGGAAGAAGATAATAAAGGAGAAGAAGAATGAGAAGAAGAATAGTAACAATGATAATAAGAGTAAAGATAATAACAGAGGGTTCTAATTATTATTGTCATCATCATAAACTCAGACTTTTATACCTGTAACACAAACGCTGCCGGCGGACCAAACTGGACTGCCTCTACCCTTGTGATTACTTGTCCTAACGCCCTGCTAATGAAGGAAAAGTAAAAGCGAATTACCGAAGAGGGACACAAAAAACACACACACACACACAGAGAGAGAGAGAGAGAGAGAGAGAGAGAGAGAGAGAGAGAGAGAGAGAGATACGATACTGCAGTCGTGGGTTTGGTTTTTATATATACGATTCTCTAAAGCTGCCAGACATATTTAACGGCCATTGCAGATCCATTTATAAACTAGATCTTTTTCCCATTTTTTTCTATTATTTGAATTTCTCGATATTTTGTGCTACTGGATCGGTGATTTTATATGTATATTTGTAAGTGTGATTGTGTCTGTTTCTTTTCGTCTAGTCATCCCTGTGAGGCCTGTCATTATATTCCTTTGCGTTAATATTACTAAAACTCTGGTGTATAAGTCTTCAGTAGGGTGCACGAAAGTTGTCTTTGTTGAAGCTCTTGCTGCTTTCATCCGCTTACCTCAGTTATATATATATAGTGTAGTCTCCCCTCCTCTCCTTCTTCCTCGTATTACTAGTCATTTTATTTTTTTGTATTGAAACTCCTGTACTAGTCTCCATCGCTTTCTTTTCTTCCCCTTCACTTATTAATATTCAGTGCAGTATGTTTTCCTCTCTATCTTCCTTTATATTGAGACTCCGGTACCACCTTCCATTGATTATTGTGCTAAAGTTGTGTTGGTGGTGGGATGTTTTTATTTCTTCCGTCTTCTTCCCTTTTTCATATTGTGTTCTCTGTACGGTTTTTCTCTTCCTCTTCCACTTTCTTGTCTCGCCTCTTTTCCTTCCATCTTCGTTAGGTTTGGTGTAACGTGTATTTCTATTCCTTCTCCATTTTCCTTCCTGTTTTCTTTGCAAAGTTTGGCATAGTCTGCTTCTTCCATTTTCCTCCAATTGTTTTCCATAATCCCGTTTCAGACTATTTTCTCTGTAATGTCCTGCATATTGTTTTCTCTTTTCTTCCTCCTCTTCTCCGGTTCGTACACAGACTCTTAGGAGGCGAGTGTCAGTTCCCCTTGAGAGCTAAATTTACTTTGCTATTCGAAGTTCTCTTCTGTGTTCTCTATGAGAGGCGGAAACAGGAACAGGAATTCTCCTGAGATGATCACTCTGAGCCGTGATTCTATTAGCATATATAAAAATCAACCTCTGCTGTAACATTTTAGGCTCGTGATATTCCAAGAATATAATTATTAATTCATAATTCATTAATAATATTGTTTTAGTACTTGTAGTAGGTGGATGAATAGGAAATGTTGCCTCCCTCTGATGAAGCTTTTAATGATTCTCAAAACTTTTGTAATTGGGGAAGGAGCGAAGTTTGTAAAGTATTTTATTTATGAATTTTTTCGTAAAATTAGTTTGCATTAATTTTTCGTCACTTAGATATATTAGACTTTTCTCATACATTTTAGGATTTCAATGAATCTAGATTGTTATCAAGGTTTTCTTTTTCACGACGAGCGGAATAAAACCAAAAGGGAAAGTGCCTCTACCTAGGATTATAAATTTCCCTTGAAGACTTCCTCCCCAAGTCAGCTTCGTCGACCCTCCCTGTGTTCCAGCTTAAAAAGAAAATGGAAAGCGAGTTTGCTGGTGATTTTTTTCCCTTTACACAGAAAAATATAGAGAGTTTTGGGGTTTTCAGAAAAGGAAAAATAGTGGAGTGGGGTGATGTGGGTTGGATTTTGCTGTGTGTGTGTGTGTGTGTGTGTGTGTGTGTGTGTGTGTGTGTGTGTGTGTGTGTGCGTGTGCATGTGTGTGTCACCCTACATCGTTGTACCAGTTACGACCAATTATTTATGAACACCACCCTTTATCACCACCATAACCATCAACACCAACACCATCAACACCATTACCATCACAATATACAAGAAGCACACAAGTTTTGATCGCTTATTCCTCTTCATCACCACCATTACCACCACCACCACCACCACGGCCATAACCCCCACGACACTCAACACGTACATCCACCCATCACCGCCCGCTACCATCTCCATAACGACCTTGGCACACTTTGGGGCAAGATATTGTGTCCTTGGGCAGAGCAATGCACAGGTGTAGCTGGCAATCAATATCATTACGTGCCGACAGGTGAGAGTGACGTGTGGGGTTCATCTTCGAGTGTGTGTGTGTGTGTGTGTGTGTGTGTGTGTGTGTGTGTGTGTGCTTGTTTGGTATTTGTTATTCGAGTTTATTTTCCCGTTGTTTGTATTTTGGTGAATTATTTTCTTGCCTTCATTAAGTCAAGAGGATGAATATAACTCACGCTTCCTCCTTCTCCTCCTCCTCCTCTTCCTCCTCCTCTTCCTCCTCCCCTTCCTCCACCTCCTCTTCCTCCTCCTCTTCCTCCTCCCCTTCCTCCTCCTCCTCTTCCTCCTCCCCTTCCTCCACATCCTCTTCCTCCTCCTCTTCCTCCTCCCCTTCGTCCACCTCCTCTTCCTCCTCCTCTTCCTCCTCCCCTTCCTCCACCTCCTCTTCCTCCTCCTCTTCCTCCTCCCCTTGCTCCACCTCCTCTTCCTCCTCCCTTTCCTCCACCTCCTCTTCCTCCTCCTCTACGTCCACCATCACCATCACCACACACTTGTACTCACCAGGTTCAGCTTTGGCCACGGTGTTCGTCCCCATCATCACCACCGCCATCACCATCACCACCATCACCGCCCCTCGTCTCTGTCCTCCTCCGCCTCCCATGGTCCGGAGTGCTCGTTCCTTCCTCCTCCCTCGGTGTTATCTCTCCGCAATGGACTCCTTTTTCTTCTTCCGTTTTCTTCTTCTTCGCGGGTAAAAAATGGCCAATCTTCTGCTCAATAAATTATGCTCATATACAGCGGAAACTCATTACTTGTTTTTTCTCCTTGTCTTTTTTTTCTTATTTGCAGTTATTTGGTTTTAGTTCATGCCTTCATTATTGCTTTCAGGGGCAAAAAAAAATCCTTGTCATTTATCGAGAATTGTAAATTTTTTTTTCTTCACCGCAAGTTCGTTTTAATAGATGTCTTTAATTATTGTCGAGTACGTTCTTACGACATAGTTTCTCATCCTTACATTTGCATTAGTTTGAGATCCCCTTTAATTTTTTTTTCAGGATACTTTTCAGTTTTATTGTTCACTTGATTTCCAGCACTATTTTTTTATTTTATAAAACACAACAGTAATTAGCGGTTAATCTTGTTTATCTCTTGTTATCTGTCATCGTTGCAACACTAAATATATTTGTGGCAATTATTCGTGTCTCTCTCTCTCTCTCTCTCTCTCTCTCTCTCTCTCTCTCTCTCTCTCTCTCTCTCTCTCTCTCTCTCTCTCTCTCTCTCTCTCTCTCTCTCTCTCTCTCTCTCTCTCTCTCTCTCTCTCTCTCTCTCTCTCTCTCTCTCTCTCTCTCTCTCTCTCTCTCTCTCTCTCTCGAAAAGAAATATATTACTTATTCTACCACTTTTTCAGTCATATTTATTTCAGAAAACATTTATCTCGCTTCACACTCACGCAATCAACTTTTTACATTAATTTTTTTCTCCTCTTTAAGTACTACGTTCACTTTTGTTTATTTTCCTCACTGGTTTATTTGCGTGTCATTCAGCATATCCTTTATAAATGTCGATATTTTCCATTTAAGGCGCAGCGCTTTTCTTCTCCCTTCGCACAATCTGTAAAAGAAAAAAGAAAAGTATATTAGAGACGTTATTGATATTACTTTCAGCTGAGGTGGTAGTAGTAGTAGTAGTAGCAGTTGTAGTAGTTGTCTTTTTTGTTATGGTTGTAGCAATAATATTAATGATAATGATGATAATGATGATAATGACGACAGCAGCAGCAGCAGCAGTATTAGTGGCAGTTGTTGCATTAGATGAAGTGCCTGACGCAATAGCAATAGTTGTCATTCTTGTTATTGTAATACCGAGACTTGTTTATGCTGAATCTGATTTTGGAGGGGCCCGAAACACATGCGAAATCAAGGGAGTGTGCTACGTCTTGGCGAGGAGCAAAAATTATGGTACTTTTCGAGGTCTTGCCGCGCGGGAATGTGATGGGATCGTGTTGAATGAAGGAAATGAATAGTGTGAGTGTATTACCCAGGAGTGAGTAGTGTTCATGAAGGGATTGAGTTTTCATGACGGGAAGGACTCGAGGGGTTAAGGCGAGGTGGCGTGAGGGTGTTGCAAAATAATGGTGTACGAGTTTTTTTTCTCGCTCTTTTTTTCTTTCAACTCCTTTCTCTCTCTTTTTTCTTGCTTTTATTAACTTAGGTGATTTCGTATGTGTTGTTTTTTCATTGTTTTTGCTTCATTCTTTCTTCTCCCGCCTCGTTTTTTTTTTTTTGTTGTGTTTTTTGGATGAGTAACTTTTTTTGTGTTTCTCTCTCTCTCTCTCTCTCTCTCTCTCTCTCTCTCTCTCTCTCTCTCTCTCTCTCTCTCTCTCTCTCTCTCTCTCTCTCTCTCTCTCTCTCTCTCTCTCTCTCTCTCTCTCTCTCTCTCTCTCTCTCTCTCTCTCTAGCCCCCCCACCCCCCGACGTAAGGTATATATTATTAACACTAAATACATAACTCTTTTACTTCCTCCTAATTAGCCGGCGTGTTAATGAAGTACTCCATGAATAGTGTAGCGCAGAGTGATTTTGGGGGTCCGCAGCGTGTTGTATTTAAACCTCACAATAAATTACGCGCGAGTTATAGACGCAGAGTTATGGTGAGTTCTTTCTTTCTTTATTTATTTATGTATTTTTGGTTTGTATATCCCTTTTTTTAGGGGAAGTAGTTTCATTTTTTGTGATGTTGTTGTTATACGCAATTTAGTATTCTGTTGTATCTATTTATTTATTTATTTACTTATTTGTTTATTTATTCATTTATGTATGGTTTGTATATGCATTTTTTTTGGTATCGTTTCTTTATTTAGTATGTTTGTTTTTTTATTGTTGTTTTTTTACGCAATGTTATAGTATTCTGGCGTATCTAGTCTCATTAATTGGGTGCACTTTCATTTCTCGATCACATGTTTTCTGTTTCATCATTGCATTTAACGTTTCTCTGCCAATACACATCGAAATAACTAATCTAAACTAACTAAATCTCTTTGAGCATGCATGTCTCCAATCTTGTATATGCTGGTGAATAAACTACTCAATTTAACTCAATTCTCAGCCGGGGTGTGACGTAGCCCATGAGCTAATTGGTTCATCTGATGCAGGGATTACATATTGACGTGTGCGTGCTACATGAATTTAATATGATTTGTTTGGTGACGTTCTGGTTTATTCTTAGTCGTGTGCGTTATTCCGTTTCGAGGTGACTGGTCGAGTATATTGTGAAAAATGTAAAACGCTTGCGAAGGACACCCGCACGTTCTCACTCCCCTCCCTGAGATCAATGACACTTGCCTCATATTATACCACGTGAGAGGTGGCAAGCAGGAAAGGGTGCAATCATGTGTATTATTCAAGATGCAACCAAGGATTCACACCACATTACGGCGGGTATATCGTGGCGTAATAATGGTAATAATAGCAATAATGTTGTTGAGGTATTTGTAATGTTAGGGTGAAGAGGAAGAGGAAGTAGAAATAGAAGAAGAAGAAGAAGAAGAAAAGAAGACGAAGAAGAAATGAAGAAGAAGAAAAGGAAGAAAAAGAAGAATGAAACGAAGAAGAAGAAGAAGAAGAAGAAGAAGAAGAAGAAGAAGAAGAAGAAGAAGAAGAAGGAAAAGAAGAAAAGGAAAAGAAAAAGGAAAAGAAAAAGGAAAAGAAAAAGGTAAAGAAAAAGGAAAAGAAAAAGGAAATGGAAAAGAAAAAGAAGAAGGAAAAGAAGAAGGAAAAGAAGAAGAAGAAGAAGGAAAAAAAGAAGAAGAAGGAAAAGAAGAAGAAGAAGGAAAAGAAGAAGAAGAAGAAGGAAAAGAAGAAGAAGAAGAAGAAGGAAAAGACGAAGAAAAAGAAGGAAAAGAAGTAGGAAAAGATGAAGAAGGAAAAGAAGAAGAAGAAGAAGGAGAAG
>NC_066552.1:7041623-7064123 GCF_024679095.1 Eriocheir sinensis
AAAAAAAAAGATTAACAGCAAACAAAAAAGAAAATAACCAGCTGTATTTTTTTTTTGCCTTTTTCTTCCTTCCTCACAAGCTCTTGCGCCAGAGAATGAAAAAAAAAATACGGACTGTTCGGTGATAAAGAACTGTTGATTAGGAGGTCATTTTGAGAGAGAGAGAGAGAGAGAGAGAGAGAGAGAGAGAGAGAGAGAGAGAGAGAGAGAGAGAGAGAGAGAGAGAGAGAGAGAGACGAAGTTTTGCAATTACGAAATCTAGGCAAAAATCTCTTCGACGGACAGTAAAAAAAAAAAAAAAATGAAAAAGGTAAATGAAAAGCGATAAAAAAGGGAGAATAAAGTAAATGGAAAATATGAAATGTAACAAAAAAAGAATTAATCCACCCCGACACATGACCGCCCACCTGTGTACCTTAATGTTTCTTAAAAGTCCCCTCGTGAAAAGTGAAAAAAGTGAATAATTAACTTTGTGTGAGATGCGTGATGAAAAATGCAGTCACTTACCTCTCTCTCTCTCTCTCTCTCTCTCTCTCTCTCTCTCTCTCTCTCTCTCTCTCTCTCTCTCTCTCTCTCTCTCTCTCTCTCTCTCTCTCATTCACGTCACTACACTTTAAAAATCTTATGAAGTATGTCCAATTCACTGTGATTTTTCCTTCTGCTTCACTTCCTCTTCCTCCTCCTCCTCCTTCTCCTCCAAGTTTTCCTTTCCTTCGTTTTCTTCCTTCTTCCTCAGATTTAAGTTTTTTTTCAGAAGTAAGGAAAGTTTATGAAATGTAAAAATCTTGCATGTTTTTTTTTCACCTTCGGCTAAGGAGTATTAATTCATCTCCACTTTTTCCTTAACTTTATTTATTGACGTTCATGCATAGATTCATCCACTTAACACACACACACACACACACACACACACACACACACACACACACACACACACACACACAGACAGGTCATGTTACTGATGATTATTTTTATCTCCAACATTGACAAAGTAACCACGTACCTGAAATTGGAGGAGGAGAAGGAGGACGAAAAATCAGAAGGAAAAAGAGGAGGAAAAGGAGGAGGAAGGGAGGATGAGAAACAGAGGGAAGGTAAGGCGGAATATGAAAAGGCAGACGAAGGAGAACAAGAGAATGAAAAGGAGGACGGTAAATAAAGAACTGGACGAGACTGAAACGAAATCTTGATAAACGAAGCAGTAGAAATGAGGGGAAACGGGGGAGTTGGAGGGAGGGGCGGGGAAAGAGGAGTGTGGCACGTGCAGAGAAGGTTTAATATACATCTTTTTTTTTTCTTGATTAAAGCAGAAATGATAATAATTGCAGTAATGGTAATAATAATAATAATAATAATAATAATAATAATAATAATAATAATAATAATAATAATAATAATAATAATAATAATTCGTTTATGTACAATGTTTTCTAGACTTTTTTTTGTTCATGGAGAGTTACATATTTCTGATTTTCTCCCCATTCTCTCTCTCTCTCTCTCTCTCTCTCTCTCTCTCTCTCTCTCTCTCTCTCTCTCTCTCTCTCTCATAATGTAGGCCATATAGCACAATCATTTTCGTGCTTATAATCAGTGTCCACTCGGGATTTAACGCCACAATTGACAGGAGAGAGAGAGAGAGAGAGAGAGAGAGAGAGAGAGAGAGAGAGAGAGCACTTACGACCAATAGCCAGCAAAACGGTACCGTAATCAACAGGCAACAGCGGTAAGCACACACACACACACACACACACACACACACACACACACACACACACACACACACACACACACGCTACCATGACAAGCCCAACCCCCTGAAAAAAAAAAAGAGAGAGTGAGAATTTCTGTTCGGAATTAACCAGGCAAAAGAGCAAGTTAAGAGCAAACATATAAATTCAATTCAGCGCGGATCGGCCCGGCCATGTATTAAATGTATTCGTTCAACTTAATGTTTTAAAATTCTGATTTGTGTAAACTTTATTGATGTACAGGTATTGTTTGTTTTTTATATATATTTGTTATCTACGTGTATTGCCAGGTGAGGTTTGGTATTTGATGCGTGTGTGTGTGTTTGTCGATATTCGTTTCTGTGTTGTCGTGTTTTTGGTTATGTAAATTTGTATTTGTTCTTCTCCGTAACGTATTTCACGTGTTAATATTTTTTTTCTTTTTTCTGGTAACGTTTATTTTCTTTTCATTCCCTTTTTCTATTTGTTCTTTTCCTTTTCCTTCTATATGTGTGCCTTCCATTCATTTTCTTTCTCTCTCTTTAAATTTACCTATCTTGCAAACACACACACACACACACACACACACACACACACACACACACACACACACACACCAAGAACATTTTCGCTTCCCTTCTAAGATGAAATGAATTATGGCATACAATTTACATTATTTTCCGATCTTCTTGCTCAACCTTTCCAATGCGTACGTACTTTTATTCCGCGTCTTGTGTGTGTGTGTGTGTGTGTGTGTGTGTGTGTGTGTGTGTGTGTGTCTGGCTATGTGCGTATGCGTCTATGTGTATGGAAGAGAGATAGATAGATAGATAGAAAAATGGAAAAATGGAAATATGGAAATGCATGTGTGTTTGTGTGTGTGTGGCTATGTGTGTATGCGTCTATGTGTATGGAAGAGAGATAGATAGATAGATAGAAAAATGGAAGTATGGAAATGCGTGTGTGTTTGTGTGTGTGTTCGTGCGTGCGTTTCTAATTTGCCTAAGTGGCGGTGTTCATCTCGACGTGATTCAGTGGCGTAAAAATGTTTGGTCTTTACTCTTCGTGTATGGAGGAAAATTGCATTACATTCCAACTAACTTTTTTGGGGAGGGTCCTGCTGGAGCGCTCCGTCTTAGTCTTCCTCAGCTCCCACGCTTTACATTCTTTTCCCGTCCCCTTCCTCCATGTCCTCCTTTCTCCTCCTGCTCTGTCTCTCTGTATGTCTGTTAGTCTGTCCTTTGTGTCTGTATATCGGTGGGGCTCTCAGTCTGTTGTTGTTTTAGTCTTTCTCTTTGTAGCTACGTCTATGTCTGTTGGTTTGTCTGCTTGTTAAAGGAGGAACACTCTGGGAAAGAGAAAGAAAGGAGAGTATATAAAAATAGATAAAAAGAATGGAATAGATTGGATTAGGGTATAGAGAAATAAGACCGAAAAGACTCGTTGTTCTGTTTGTCTGTCTACCTCTCCCTTATCACATATTATGCTCTGTTTTCCTATTTCTATCCAGCGTCCACGTGTTTTCTTCTTTTCCCTAACCCTAACAGGCATCCCTATATCCGTTTTGCTTCCCTCCCTGGCTGTCCGTCAATCCATCACCATTGCATGTCTCCTCTCCACCTCCGCTAGTCAACAAAAAACGAAATAGAAACGAAAACTCGCGCTCCCACTCTCAATTAGAGAAAGCGAACACACGGTACAGACTCCCCCAGACACACTCAGCCGCACACAGACAGATGGGTGGCCGCAAATAGAAACACAGGCACGTCAGCTGCGTATGAAAAGAGACAAAAAGTTATCTGCATTTTTAATATTTTTCTGACAAGTCAAGGAAGAGTACAATGGTGGAATGAAAAAGAGGGAAAGAAATGAATATAGAAAAAGAGATTGTAATAGAATAGAGTAGATTAGTGTACAGAGGGACGAGGCGAAAGAGAAATTATAGTGATTATTTCTTTTCTGAATATTATCGGCATTTGGAATATATTTGTGGCAAGTCAAGGAAGAATACAATAGTGGAATGAAAAAGAGGGAAAGAAATTTATATAGAAAAAGAGAATGTAGTGGAATAGAGTGGATTAGTGTACTGAGGGACGAGGCGAAAGAGAAATTAGTTATTATTTCTTTTTTTTAATATATGTAAGAACCATTTTTGAGTTTTTTTGATCCCATGACTCTTCTACTGTCACAAAAGTAAATACAGTAAAAATAAAGAGAAGTAAAAAGAGGCAGGATAAATATAAGGAATAAGGCAGCATAGAGAATATAAAAAATGTAAAAAGTCGCAATAAAATAAAGTAAAGAAGAAAAATATGGAAAACAACGAGGAAAAATGAAGAGAATTTGAGTGAAGGGAAGGGAAGGGGAGGTGAGAAGAAGAAGGGGAGGAGGAAAGAATGCCGTTCATCTCTTCTCCTTCACTTCCTATAATCCACACACACACACACACACACACACACACACACACACACACACACACACACACACACACACACACACACACACACACACACACACACACACACACACACACACACACACACAAGGGAAATCGCCCCCTTCCTTCTTAGAATTGCTTTAGGGGATATGACTATTTCTGCCTGTCTATCTGTCTGTCTGTTAGTCCTTTTGTCTGTCTGTCTGTCTGTCTGTTTGTCTCGATCTCTTTCTCTCATAGGGAGAAGACAAATAGGTATACAGGTGGGCTGACAATCATACATAGATACATACATACATACATATATATAGCAGTCAGATATGCAGATGACGTGCCAAGTATATTAGTTCTGCTTTACCGAGGAGAAAAAAGGAAGATCCAGGACAATGGGGAGTGAAGGGAACAAAGAGAGAGAGAGAGAGAGAGAGAGAGTGGAACACATTCACTGCAGCAGGGCCAACAGTGAGGGAAATGTCCACCCAGCAGGTAAAAGTGGCTGCTCACAGGTGGCGAAGTACATGCCCCACACCACTAGTGATGCTGAATACACAGTGAACAAGTGTAAAGGGCTTTTGAAATAATGCACATGAAAAAGTGACATTTTAAGCCCTGAAAAGTGCACAGTGAAACATATGCTACTCGAACGATCGCATAAAGTCTCGTCGGCAAAATACAAATATGTTTTGTACTATAGATTCGTCAGTTTAAATAAAAGAGAGAGAGAGAGAGAGAGAGAGGAAATTGAGAAAGATGTAAAAGTGACGTGCGAGAGAAAAGACAGGCAGAGACCAACAAAGACCGAGATAGACGCACATTCTAACAGAGAGTGAGAAAAAGAGAGAAAGAGAGGGAGACAGAGAGACTCGGACAGATAAACATAATACAGGCAGAAAGAAAAATCCACAGAAACAGAAAAACAAACAAATAAATAAAACAAGAGGACCAAAACTAGCCAATTAGTAAAACATGAGCACTTCCAGCCACGCAAAAAAAAAAAAAACTCCCAAAAATAGCAAATAAAGAATCAGGCTCAATGCTAAATCCGCGGCATTAATACCTGCGGAAAATATATGGCCAGGTATTAAACAAAGCACGTTTTTACCCCCTGCCACACCTGCCGCCGCTCTTACCTCGCAATGGAAGGCTTAATAACGGCCAACGAGGTCCGCTGTTAGTGATTTGTACTCCATTCGATAAACGCTTTGAATCTTTCGGCGCGCTAAAGAGAGGATTATTTCCCTGCTTGGGTGACGAATGAGAGGATATAGAGTGTGTGTGTGTGTGTGTGTGTGTGTGTGTGTGTGTGTGTGTGAGTGCTGAGTAATGCGTTTAGCCACTGTAATGCATTCTCTCTCTCTCTCTCTCTCTCTCTCTCTCTCTCTCACTTTTGCTGATGAAAACTCTACGGATATTACATGCTAGATATCAATACGATTTTGCGCTCTCTCTCTCTCTCTCTCTCTCTCTCTCTCTCTCTCTCTCTCTCTCTCTCTCTCTCTCTCTCTCTCTCTCTCTCTCTCTCTCTCTCTCTCTCTCTCTCTCTCTCTCTCTCTCTCTCTCTCTCTCTCTCTCTCTCTCTCTCTCTCTCTCTCTCTCTCTCTCTCTCTCTCTCTCTCTCTCTCTCTCTCTCTCTCTCTCTCTCTCTCTCTCTCTCTCTCTCTCTCTCTCTCTCTCTCAGTTAGTGCTCGTGTGCCCGATAAGTGCCGATTTATTTTACGATTCTGGCTTTCATTTTCTTCTACCAATTAAACGCTCACGTCTGACGACAGGTTAGTTTATCATGCACATTCTCTTACCTCTTTCATATCCTCTTTCTCACCCTCTGTCTCTTTATTTTTACCTCTTTTTATCTCTTCCTCGCTTCGTAATTGTCTGGCAGGTTTATCATGCGTATTCTCTTAGTTCCCTTTTATATCCTATTTCTCTCTGTCTACTTATTTTTGTTTCTTTTTCTTCTTATTTTCTTGCATATCCTCTTTCTCTCTGTTTCTTTTTTTCGTTTCTTTTTATCTCTCTTCCTCGCTTGCATATTGCCAGACAGATGAATTTTTGAAGGATGCATATCGTATGTTTAATGTTATTTCCTCTGTGTCCTCCTCCTCATTTTTATTCATTCCAGTATTCTTCTCGCCTCCACCTGTAATTGAGGAAGCGACGCTCATTTTGCCATCAGCCGCGTCGGAAAAATGCTCAGCGCGTTTGATTAATTCCAGTTTCCGGCGCAATACATATCGGTGGACGGAGCGACACAGCTAGGCGGAGCTTTTAAAGTAATCCCTGAATTTCCTAAAATCCCTAAATCTTTATTCATGACACTTTCTACCCCATTACCTGGCATATCGTAGGCGTGAAGGGAAGGAGAAAAGACGTGGTGTGAAGAAATTTAACGGAGAGAAGAGGAGGAAGTAGAGAAAAGATGAAATAGGGAAGAAAATGATGCCAAGTGAAGAAAAGGAGAATTAGTGAAAAATAAAAAAAGGAAACAAAGGGTGTGAAAAAATGTATAGAGAACTGACGAAAAAGTAAAGAAAAAGAGAATAAATACGAAAAGAAAAGAAAGAGGAGAGATAGAAAAGGTGCCAGGAAAAGTAGGAAAAAGAGGTGGGTTGAAGAAACGAATATAGAACTGAGGAGAACGTAAAGAAAAGAAGAAAGATCAAAGGGAGAGAAAGAAAACCAATAGAAAGAAAGGGGAGCGAAAAGTGATGCGAAGACAAGTTAGAAGATAGAGAGAATGAAGGAGATGAAAAGAAGAAATACAAGCACCATAGTAAGAAAAGAAAGAAGGAAGAAAGAGGAAGAAAAAACGACGGAAAGGAATTGTGGGATATAAAATAAGTGAGAAAAGAGAGGGATGAAAAACGGAGCTGCGAAATGGAGGGGAAGAGAATGGGGGAGGGAAGGAGAGGGAGGAGGAAGAGGGGGGAAGAGGGAAAGAGGAGAGAAGTTACTGTAATGGAGAAGAAATCGCCGAAATGAAAGAGGAAAATGGTGATGGCCGAAATTAGAGAGAGAGAGAGAGAGAGAGAGAGAGAGAGAGAGAAAGCTCATGGAAAATGGAAATTAGATGTTGAAGCTTTTACTCGAAATTTTATCTTATTCTTCTCATCATACACTGTAATCTAATCTCTCTCTCTCTCTCTCTCTCTCTCTCTCTCTCTCTCTCTCTCTCTCTCTCTCTCTCTCTCTCTCCTTTTTCTTTCCTCTTCTTCCTTCTTCTTCTCGTTCTTCTTCCTCCTCAACAAACACTATCAAGAAAGGTCAACAGTGTATAGCAAACATTATTTTTCTCTTTCACAAGTGTCTCTGTAAAGTTTTGTGATTCGCGAAGGGAAGGAAAGAGAGAATGAATAAGTAATCTTTCATTTTGCAGCCGTTCTTAAAGTTGCCGTTGGTAGTGCTGCTTTTTGCTCATACTGCTCATGTTGTTCTTTATATTGTTGTGGTCTGGTTTTGTTTATGACACTGATGAACGATGGAATAATGAAAATTGATATCTAGACATTCGAGGAAGCTCTTTAGGTCGTGGAGAAGTTTGCGTGTCCAGATGGTGCAATGGAATCAGAACTTCGTGTTAGAGAGAGAGAGAGAAAAGAAAATAACGTAGGAGAGAAAAGAAAATAGAAAACAAGATAGGAGAGAAAATGAGATAGATAAAAAGGAAAAAAAGAAAACAAGGAGATTTAAAAAAAAGTGGAAGGATGTAAGGGTCCAGATGTCGCAATAGAACCAGAACTTCGTGTTAGAAAAGGAGAGAGAAAAGAAAACACGGTAAGAAAGGGAGATAAAATAGAATACACGGGAAGAGTTAAAAGAAAAGGAAAGAGAGAAACGAAAACTAGGTGGAGAGAAAAGGGAAAAGAGAAAAGTACACAAGTTAAGAGAGAAAAGAAAGATCAGTAGAGAAAAGAAAACACGGTATGAGTAACGAAAAAAGAAGAAAATAGGAAAAACAAAAGAGAAAAGAGAACACGGTAAAATAGAAGTGTTAGCCTGGACGAAACAGAAACACTCATTCGTCTAGAGCACAGGTTTTCGAATGACCCGTGTTTTACGAAGCCAACCTTACTGAATGAGATCAAAACCTTTTCCTGGCACGAGCTTCAGGTCTACGCTCGGTTACCGTGCTTGTTAGAGTGTGCGTTCCGCTTTTATCGTTAGTCTTTTTTTTTCTTGTTACTCGATCTGTTTTTATTTTCTTCTTGTTAAGCGACTCCTGAAACTGACGGTGTGAGTGATAGTCAAAATAGTGATGGTTATATTTACTACTACTACTACTGCAACTACTGCTTTTTACAGTAAGGGAGGCATCTCCAGGGCAAACGAAAACAGCTACAAAAAAGCCCGCTAGAGGCTACTCCGAACAAAAGGAGAAAGAACGAGAGGCCAAAAGAGAGATCAATTTCGGGTGAAGAGGTGTCCTGATACTCTCCTCTTTATTGAGTTCAAGTCGTAGGCAGGAGAAAATACAGGCGAAAGTACTACTTATTCCTGTTACTTCTACTGCTGTTGCTGCCGCTACTACTACTACTACTATTACCACTACTACTACTACTACTACTACTACAATCGCTATTTCTTCTATCATTGTCACCGCTATCTTCATTAAAGTTTATACCATCTTTTTTATTGTCAGCATTAATTCTAGCAAAACTCTGGCCATTCAAGGAGCAAAGTTGTGATGAACAGAATGGTGATGATTATTTTCTCATTTAAACTTGTACGTGGCATTATGTAAAGAGATTTTCCTTTCAGTCTCCACTCTCTCTCTCTCTCTCTCTCTCTCTCTCTCTCTCTCTCTCTCTCTCTCTCTCTCTCTCTCTCTCTCTCTCATTTTTTTCTTACACGCAAGCAGACACACAAGCACGCACAACACTTTCACTTTAGTCCCTCCCATCTTTTCGTTTATCCCTTCTCCTCTCCTTTACCTTCATCTCTTCGTCTCCTTTCCCTCCTCATCGATCCAACATTACCTAACAATTTTTCTACCATTCCCCTCTTCTTCCCATTTCCTTCACACCTCTTCGTTCCTGCTTCCCACTTGCTTTCCTTTGCGTCCGCCCCTTCTCCTCCTTTCCTTCCTCATCTACCCAACCTTGCCTAACAGTTCCTCTCTTTATCCTGCTCCCCATCCTCCCTTCTCCTATTCCCCTCCACACCTTCTCGTTCTTGCCTCCCTCTGACACGCTAGCATTAAAAACATAGAGGAAACACCGCTTTCAATGACCTGTTTTAATATTCGAGTTTCCCGCCCACTTCACAACGGTAAAGAATTCTGAAACATCATTTTCCATGCAAATAATTAAGGCGTGCATAGGAAAAAATTCGTGATAAAAGGTAACGACCCAGTTCTCTTACCCGAGGCAGAAGGTGATTAACATTATCCAGTTTGAGATGACTGTAATTATGTACTTTATTGGTTTATTATTACGTTCCGCTTGCTATCATTCCATCAAATTAGGGAAATGAAGCTGGTATAGATGGAGTAGTCTTCCTCTCCACTTCCTTTTCTTTTTGTTTTGCTTATTATAAGGAAAAAAGGGAAGAAAAAGTAAAAGCAAATAAATCCCACTTCTACCAATGATAATGAAAAAAAATTGAAAGTGAATAAAAAAAACACTAACAGGAAATAATTGTTCACCTAAAGCTTCAGTGAAATGCGGAAATGTGTTATAAATCCTGACTTCCTCTCGCTGCACATTTAATTATTATCGGCGACCTATTTAAAGTTTAGTTATGAGTGGAGAATACCCGAGTTTGATTAGGTAGGTACAGTTGTCACGGTTGCTTTGTAGTAATAGTAGTAGTAGTAGTAGTAGTAATAGTAGTAGTAGTAGTAGTAACACACTCAAGCGGCCACAGAATCTTCGCATTTCTGGAGGTTCTATGCGTATGAAAGGAAGAGGAAAAAATACCTGAGTAATAGCAGGTGTCGCTGGAGAATGGCGGAGGCTAATGGTGGTGGTGATGGAGGAGGTGGTCGAGGTGGTGTTGATGGAGGTGGTGGTGATGATGGTGGTGATGGCCGAGGTGTTGGGAATGGATATGGAGGTGAAGGATGAAGAAATGGTAATGATGTGTGGTGGTGGAATTGAAGGTTATACTGTTACTTGTGGTGGTGATGGTGGTGATGGTTGAGGTGGTGGTGATGGTGGTGGTGGTGGTGGTGGTGGTGATGGTTGAGGTGGTGATGGTGGTGGTGGTGGTGGTGGTGATGGTTGAGGTGGTGATGGTGATGATGGTGGTGGTGGTGGTGGTGGTGAAGGTATTATTAGTATTGGTGGTGTATGTCTTGGTGATTTGGTGGTGGTGGTGGTGGTGGTGGTGGGTGTAGATGGATGACATATGGTTTTATCGATGACGTAGGGAAGATGGCGATGGTGGTGATATTTATTGGTGGTGGTGGTGGTGATGTACGACCGTGATAGACAAGAAAAAACGAAGCATGTCTCGTACACTTATTTATTTCCCTTCCTTTCCCTTCCTCTCTTTCTTTATTCTCCTTTTTTTCTTTCTTTTCACTTTCCACATTTTTATAAGTCCTTCGATTCTTTTCGTGTCCCTTGTAATCCATCGCATGATTCCATTGTTTCCTCTTCTTCGTTTCCTCCATTTTATCTTCCTTCTTATTGTCTTTCTCCTTGTCCTTCCTCTCTTTTTTCTCTTCTTTATTCAGGTTCTCTTATATCAATTTCCTTTATGATCTTCGTTTTGCTGATTATGGTTCGCTCTCTTTGTCTCTGTCTGTCTCTGTCTGTCTCTCTCTCTCTCTCTCTCTCTCTGTCTCTCTCTCTCTCTCTCTCTCTCTCTCTCTCTCTCTCTCTCTCTCTCTCTCTCTCTCTCTCTCTCTCTCTCTCTCTCTCTCTCTCTCTCTCTCTCTCTCTCTCTCTCTCTCTCTCTCTCTCTCTCTCTCTCTCTCTCTCTCTCTCTCTCTCTCTCTCTCTCTCTCTCTCTCTCACGGAATTTCAAGAAGACAATGCCGGGAGATTTATATGAAAACTCCTTTCTCTCTTCTCTCATTCTTCTACTTCCACTTTCTCACACCCTTCGTCTCCTTTTCCTCCCTCCCTTTGCCTTATATATTTCTAGTTCACTTATTATTTTCTTACTCCATCTTTTACCATCATTTTATTTTACTTTATTTTTAGATTATTCTCGCCTAATGTTTTTTTTCTTTATAGTCTCATTTTGTCAGCTGATCTTTATACTTTATTGAATTTTCCCATCTGATTCAATTTTCCTCTTTTCTCCCGTCTAATCTACCTTAAGTTTCCTTCTCACTGTTCCCCATATTCTCTGCACCCTTCTCTGTTTCCACTACGTATTTCCCTATTCTCTCCCTTCGTTCCCGTTTTCCTTCTCTCTGTCTTACACGTATACACCACTTCCTTATTCGTCATTTCCCCGCTACCCCTTTTCATCCCCTATTTCTCTGCCCTTTCCCCTGTTCTTACCCTTTTCCTTTTCCTACTCCACAAACTTTTCTACTTTCCATCGTTTGTCTCCTTCCTCATCATTTCCTCCGCGCTGTTTTGTTTTTCTCTTTTTATTAACTTCATTTGTGGTCGATCTGTTTGTTTGTTTTTCCTTTTTTTCTTCAGTCTCTTACTTTTTTCTCAGCTTGTTTTATCCCTGAGTTATCTTGTATCTTTCCATCTATTGATTTTTTTCTCCTCCCCAACTTGTCTTTCCTTCTCTATCTTACTTCCCTTTTGCTTCATTTCCTTCTGTCTTATGCCTTTCTTTCCTCGTCACCCTGTTCTGTACTTCTCCTTCTCCCTGCCTTTCTGCATGTCCTTCCTGTCCGTTCATTGTATTTCCTTTTCATTACGTTCCTCCCGACCACCTCTCCTCCATCATCTACCTTTTCATGTCTTTTATTCCCTCACTCTGTTGTCCATCTCCTTGTGTTTCCTTTTTTTCTTCATTTCCTCCCGTCTTCTTCCCTTATGTTTTTCCCTTTGAGTTTTCCTTTATCTTTCCTTCCACATCTTTCTTCCTTTTTCTTCTTTCCTCTCCTATCTGTCTTCCCTATCTCTCTTATTATGTTTCCTTCTTTATTTGTTTTCCAGCACCTCTCCCCCATCATCTTCTGTTTCTTCTATCCGTTATTTCTCTCATTTTTGTTGCACTTTCCTCTCATTTTCTTCATATCCTTCTGTTTTCTTTTTTTTTCCGTGCCTCATTCTGCAGCTTTTCCACATTTCCCTTCTTTTTTTCTCTTCTCTAACCTTTCTTTTCTCTCCTGTCTGTCTGTCTTCCCTGTCTCTCTTCCTGTGTTTCCTTCTCATTAGTTTCCCTTCCACCGCCTCTCCCTCCCATTCCCTCCTTCCCCATCCCCGCATTTTTCACCGCTTCATAACTGTTCCAAGATTCACACACAAACAACACAACGCACTTTTTTAACTCTCGCAGAGAAGTATAAACATGAACCTTAACTAAACCGTTACCCGCAAAAAATAAAAATAAAATGGATGTAGGCTATATATATAATTACATCATTAAGATTAATCATATTTTTTTGTCCAAGATTTAAAACTCCAATTAAAGTAATGGACACGGAAAATTTAATGCACTCCTCTTTTTTTTTTTTTTTTTTGTTATATAGATTTTCTGTTTTTAGGTGAATCTGGTGACCTTGCTCCCGTATGCATGTTATTTATTTTTATCGTGAATTCTGCTTATAAATATTGCAGATTCTGAAGATGATTTATGTATGCGTGACCTTCGTTAGAAAAAAAATGTCAGAGTTCCCGCTATGGCTATTATAAACTTCCTGAATGCTCGGTTAAATGGCGTTCCTCGTCTATAGTTTGCATTGTTTGTGTTTATTTTGGTGCATATTTACGAATGGTGTGTAAATACATCCGTGTCTTATTCTGTGTGATTGTAAAGACGAAGAAATATTGTTAGTTAGTGCCATTCTTTCTTATTCTCTCTCTCTCTCTCTCTCTCTCTCTCTCTCTCTCTCTCTCTCTCTCTCTCTCTCTCTCTCTCTCTCTCTCTCTCTCTCTCTCTCTCTCTCTCTCTCTCTCTCTCTCTCTCTCTCTCTCTCTCTCTCTCTCTCTCTCTCTCTCTCTCTCTCTCTCTCTCTCTCTCTCTCAACTGAATCACACGAAACACACATAACCCCGAAATCGGATGCATGCACGAACACACACACGCACACGCACACACACACACACACACACACACACACACACACACACACACACACACGCACACACTGACACTCCCCTTTCCCCCCTCCCACCCACCTTCCCCATCCCCGCCACTCCTCCCTCGCAATTTTTTCTACCACCGCAACGCTAAAATGACACGGGGCAGCAAGAAGATAAAGCCCGGCTAATATATTGCGTTAAGCTTCGCCGCGGGTCACGCCACCGGAGCAAAACATAAACAATACTTTATCCGATAAGCCCGGGGTGGCCGCGTGGCTGCCGCCGGAACACACGGTCTGAGCTTACTGTTCGTGGAGATGCAGTTACCGCGCGAGGTTTATTCAGAAGGGTCGTAACGGTTTGGTGTTTCCTTGAGGGCAAAAGTAAAGGGACGCAAGTGAGAGGAAGGGTTGGCCAAGTTATTGTGGGATTGTGCTGGAGGGAGTACAGGGACGGAGGACTTAGAGAGGGATTTGAAAGAAGGAGAAAAAGAAGAAAGAAAAGTAAACAGAGAAAGAAGAAAGAAATAGAAAGAACAGGACTTAGAGCAACGGAAAGGGAAGATTAAAGGGAAGCAAAGGATGGGTTTGTGCGAATGAAATGAAGTGATTGACAATATAGAGGAAGAGAATGGGGAGACGACACGAGTTGGAGAGAACAAACACCCTGAAGGAGGAAAAAAAAAAGAGAGACCTAAATGACAGGGTATGGAGAGAAAGGAAGAAGAGAACACAAGCAGGATAAAAAAGGGTGCTATACACGAAGGAAATAGGATGAGTAACACAAGGGAGAAAGAGAAGGGAGATACGAAAGTGATAAAAGGAAAAACATGTGAAAGGAGAAGAAAAGAGACGCTAGTGATAGGTTGAATAGAAAAGGAAAAGCTAACACGAATAGGATAAACAAGGTGGACATACATGGACGAAATAGGGAGGAAGAGAAGGGAGACACGACCCGGATAAGAGGAAGAACATGTAAGAGGAGAGAGATGGAGGGAGAGACGGAGGAAAAGGCCACTCAAGGCAATAAATAGATCGATAGAAGAAAGCCACAGGACTCGTGAATAGGGAAAGAGGAAAATGAATAAAAGTGAGAGAGAGAGAGAGAGAGAGAGAGAGAAGAGAGAGAGATTCTGTGATAAATGCGAGGATACGGAGAAACGGTGGAAGGAAGGGACCGAAAACAGAGGGAATGAGAGAGATAGAGCGAGAGAGAGAGACACGAAAATATGAGAGAAGGGAAGGAGAAAGAGAATCGGAGCGAAGATTAAGGAAGTGGATACGTAAAGGAAGGGAATGGAAAATGGACGGAGGAGGAGGCAAAAATACGAGACAAAAGCAAGGAAGGAGGAGGGAAAAGAAATTAGGAAAAAATATGCAGGAAGGAAGGGCGGACGGCAGCAGGAAGGAAAGAAAGAAAGAAATCAAAGAGAGAGAGAGAGAGAGAGAGAGAGAGAGAGAGAGAGAGAGAGAGAGAGAGAGAGAGACGTGGGTGGCAGCAGGACACAAAGGAAGGATAATTAGATAACAGGAAAGGAGGAAAGCGCAAGAAATATTAAGATAAGAGATAAAAACGGACAAACATGAAAGACAATCGGAAATAAAGATAAGCAGAAAAGATTCGGAAGATGGTGGAGACGGCGATGGGGACGAAGGAGAAAGAGAAAGATGGGAATATGTGAAAAAGATGTAGAGGAAAGAGAGAGAAAATATGAAAGAAAGAGTAAAGCGTCTGCAAAATATTAAATGACGTAGGTAACTCGAGATAATAGCCAGAAGAAGCAGACAAATCAGAAAATGGAAGGAAATAAATTTATATCGCAAAAAGAACAAAATTTACCAGAAAACGTGATTAAAAGAAAAGAGAGAAAATATGAAAGAATGAGGAAAGCGACTGCAAAATATAGAATGACGTAGATAACTCGAGATAATAAATAACCAGGAGAAGCAGATAAAATAAAATAAAAATTCGTAGAAGGAAACTGACATACCACAGAACCAGCAAACGTCATCGGAAAACGAGCTTAAAAACTAAATCCCATGCAAGATAATATGATATGAGCATAATAAATACCGGTGACATGAATATTTAATTTGAGCCCATGCAGGGAGACCGAAAATGGACGATAATAACATAGAATGAAAAGCAAAAGCAGACCAAGACGAGAGGCAGACAGGGAAGACTAAAAGAAAATAATGGGAAGACGACACGAGGAGGAGAGAACGAACACCCAGAAGGAGGAAAAAAAGATACCTAAATGACAGGGTATGGAGAGAAAGGGAGAAGAGAACACGAGTGGGCTAAAAAAGGGCGCTATACACGTACGAAATAGGGTGAACATGGAAAGAGAGGAGGAGAAAGGAGATACGACACTGATAAAAGGAAAACATTTAGAAGGAGAAGATTATGTGAAAGAAACCAAATGAAAATGTATGAAGTTAGATAGAAAGAAAACACAAACACAAACCCAGACGCGATTGAGACCAGAAGAACGAATAGAAAAAACCGATCATGTGACACTACACCACAAAAGATGAGTGTGGGAAAGGGAGATTACGTAAAATAAACCAAATGAAAATGTATGAAATTAGATGAAAAGAAAACACAAACACAAACCCAGACGCGATTGAGACCAGAAGAACGAAGAGAAAAAGAAGCTGCATTTGAGATTCTGTGAAGGAAACCGATCATGTGACACTACACCACAAAAGAAGAGTATGGGAAAGGGAGGAGATTGGAGAGGATGTAAACAGGTGCTGAGAATGATATTTTTTCCCCTCCTCGTAGTGGTACTGTAAAGAAGGGTGTAGCATCCTTTTCAGTCCCTCAACACCGACCCTTTTTTTCCCTTTCTAGGTCTTCCCTTTTTTCCCTCGTAGTGGTTACTGTAAAGAGGGGAGTAGTATCCTCTTCACTCCATTTATAACGACACTTTTTTTTTTCGCTTCCTATATCTTTCTTTTTTTTCCTTTCGTGTTCTATGTTCTTCGCCACCTTTTAACTCTCGACCCTGTACACGTAACTACTTTTTTTCCCATTGTTCTTTCACTATCCTTCCCTTCCTACAGCTTTTTTCTTCTTTTTTCTCTTTCGTTGTCCTTGCCCTTCCATGCCTCCACTCACAGGTGTTTTCTTCGTTTTCTTCTTTCTCTTTAACTCTCCTTCTCTTTCAGTGTCAGTGGCGCCATCTTACGATCTTCCTTTACCCGTGGCGACGCTCAGTTCATTAACAATTAATAAGGTGATGGCGATATACATGGCGATATTTGTCTGTCCTTACTTCACTGTTCCTCTAAGTGGCGCCATCTTACGACTTTTTACCAATCTTTGCGTCGAGTTTTGAGTCATTTACTATTTATAAGGTGATGGTGATATACGTGACGCTCTTTGTCTGTCCTTACTTCACTGTTCCTCTAAGTGGCACCATCTTACGACTTTTTATCAATCTTTGCGTCGAGTTTTGAGTCATTTACTATTTATAAGGTGATGGCGATATACCTGGCGATATTTGTCTGTCCTTACTTCACTGTTCGTTTAAGTGGCGCCATCTTACGACTTTTTACCAGTCTTTGCGTCGAGTTTTGGGTCATTTACTATTTATAAGATGATGGCGACATAAGTGATGCTATCTGTCTCTTCTTCCTCCGATGTGCCCTCTAAGTGGTGCCATCCAGCGAGTGACCGCAACCATAACCAGAGTAACATCATTTACAGTTGATTGCGTTGGCCGCCTCTTTGATGGCGATGACGTTCCCGATATCATAGAATTAAGTATTTTGCCCTGCGTGATATGATGAAAAAAGCGGTCATACTCAATTATTCCCCAACGGCGCTAATTGTATTTATGATAATCAGGTTTTCAGCCTTTATTGTTTTGCAGTGATCACCATGTCATTAGCGGAACCCTTTTGACGCGGCGGCATTACCATTTTATTGTATCTGACTGTTCTCTCGGGGCGGCGCGAGGCACGGGGAGCAGCACCTCTAATTGCAGCGATAGGGAGGCCGCCGCGCCGTCACGTTGGGAAATTCAGGCGACGATAAAAGGCTGAACCGACTGCGACGAAAAAAATGGAAATAAAAGACGAGTGAGTTAAAGTTACAAGGCTCCAGTTTTACAGTAATGATAGTGAAATTACGGCAAATGAAAGCGAATCAATACAAAGAACTGTAACCTTGAAGACAGGGAAGGAAAAAAAAATCGTTTGCTAAATATATATATAAAGCGACAGTTAACTCAAAGACAAGGGAATGTTCACTGAGATTATTTGAAGGATATAATTAAATCTTCACGAAAGCAATAAAAGTGAGTAAAAAAAATGAATAACAAGCAAAAAGAGATGAAGAGAAGCCCCACAAGGAAACCAGATACGAAAGAAACTTAAAATGACTTCAAGGACATAATTTAATTTTCAGAAAGGCAATAAATGTTGGCAAAGAATAATAAACAACTCACAAAAGCAGCACCAGAAGGAAAATAACACACACGTGCTTAATAAACTTCACGGTAATGGAAAAGAATTAAAAAACGCAATCGGACACAGGAGGAAAATACGAATAGTATGCAAATGAGCGAGACACAATTATGTCAAATGTTTCCTAAAGCAACAGCAGGAGCAACATCACCTGCCTCGCCTAATCACTCCAGGTGTACGCGCATAGACCGTTAGAGCAACACCACACTTGCTCCTAATCACGGGCAGGCGTTGATTACTACCTCCTCCTTAGGTTACTCAGGTGTGGCGGTGGCAGGTGCGTTGGTGTACAGGTGTGTGTTCGTGAGTGGGGACTGGTTGAATGAGTAACAGAAACAGATGACGTGAGATGAGAAATAATATGTGAGTTCTGGAAAGTGAAAGAAAACCACCGTGCAACAACCGCACAAGAACATTCTAGGAAGGAAACAAAAAGGCTATTTCCTAAACCCCCAACTGAACTGATCTGGGGTGTGCCAGTAATGAGCTCTAAGTGATCACTGGAAGGCATTACCATACAAAGGGGCGGCATTAGGGATAGATTTGGTAATGGGGAAAACTTCGTGTGTGTGTGTGTGTGTGTGTGTGTGTGTGTGTGTGTGTGTGTGTGTGTGTGCGTGTGTGGGCGCGTGTGTGCATGTGTGTGTTGCGAGATAGTGTTTTAAAGGTTAGTAAATACAGCGCAGAATAGGTTTGACCGAGGTAAACGGATATGGTGAGGGACACAGGTATGACTGCTTTAAAACTGTGATCCGCTACGTAGTGAAATCGTTATGAGGGGCTGGTGAGGACAAGAAGAGGTTCAGCCTGACCAAAATAAAGGTGTATGCAAAAGTGGTGAGAGACAGGACCACTGAAGATGAATGGAAAGAAAGTGTGTAATGGAATGCTTGTAAGTGAAAATTGAAAGCTGAGACAAAATTAGAATGACATGTGAGAAGGAATACAGGTTAACAGATGGGGCGAAGTACAGATGTAATGGAAATAACGCAGGAAGAGTACTTAGCGGAGACGTTATGTGGCCGAATTAAAGGTAAAAGAACATGTAGATGAAGAAGAGGATAGATAGCAGGTTAACAGCCATGGCGATCTTCCTTGTTATCCCAATTCTTCCTCTTTTTAAATACGTTACTCTCTGCTTCCTCCTCGTCTTTCTTGTCTCCCTTTCTCCTCGTCCTTACTCTTTCCTTTAGCTTTCCTTATCCTTCCTTTATTCCTTTCCTTTAGACAGGGGACCAGGTGTGACGGGAGACAGGCGAAGTCTTGTGATGGACAGGTGGAAAATAGATCGAACAGGAACCAACTGCGTCCCGGAAGAGATGTGAGGGACAGGGAAGGTCAGGAAAAGGCGCCGCTTAACAGGTGTGATGGGCCCGGTAGAACGCGGACAGGTGATAGGATAAACAGGTGCTCGGGGGTAGAGGTGTGTCGGTGCTGTGTGACGGTAGACGGGTGTGGTGTAGCAGGAGACAGATGTGCAGGCGCTTGGCAGGTGTTATAAGCTTTTAGGATACATCAGTCACTGTCGAGATTAGTTCATGTGATTTCTCTTCCTTCTTTCTCCGTGTTGCCTCGTCTTTCTCTTTTTTTTCATTCTTTATCTCTTCTTTTGCGTTTACCTTCTTTTTGGTGTCTTAAATTGCCGTCTCATATTTAGGTTTATGGCGCTGTCACTGTCGAGATTATTTCATACGATATATCTTACTTTTTCTCTTTATATTATCTCTTCTTTCTCTTATTTTTCCTTCTTTATCTCTTCTTTTGCGTTTACCTTCTTTCTTTGGTGTTTTATAACGTCGTCTCATATTCATGTTTATGGCGATGTATATTTAAGCGAAAGTCATTAATTCATGCCGATCAATATTCTTAATTATTGCACTTAAAATTTACTCACCCTCAGCACAAAAGTTTGACGCTGAAAAAAAAATCCAACTACCCGACATCTATCACTTCTCGACCAATTCTTGACGCCTATTTATCATCTCGAGCTTTTCTGCCGTAAATCATGTCTTTTTGGAACCGCGGGGATTGCTTTCTGCCGTACGTACGAAGTTTGGTTCACGAGCGAGCGCGGAGGGCGGGGCGACACGAATCCACCCTGACACACGTCCTCACACCTCGGAGGTTGAGGGCATACTGGCGGCCTGTCCCTTCCTCTCCCCTGTCCCCTACCGTCCCCCTCCTCATCCTCATGCTCCTCCTCCTCCTTCTCTTCCTCCTTCTCTCTACATGTTTTTCTCTGTTCTCTGACTTCTCTCTATGTTTCTGTCACCCCATTTATCTCTTATTATCTCCATTTCTATAACAGTTTATGTAGCTATTATCTTTATTTCTCTCTCTCTCTCTCTCTCTCTCTCTCTCTCTCTCTCTCTCTCTCTCTCTCTCTCTCTCTCTCTCTCTCTCTCTCTCTCTCTCTCTCTCTCTCTCTCTCTCTCTCTCTCTCTCTCTCTCTCTCTCTCTCTCTCTCTCTCTCTCTCTCTCTCTCTCTCTCTCTCTCTCTCTCTCTCTCTCTCTCTCTCTCGCATCCATATACAAGGATTCTAATTCATACTTCATTAATTTCTGTTCACGCCCTCTCCCTCCCTCCCTCTATCCCTCCCTCCCTAGATTAAATTCCCTCTTCTGCTTACCCTAAATCATTACCTCTCACCCTAACTAAGCTCTCACCCTCCCTTCCTTCCTCTCCCTCTCTTCCTCTCCCCCTCTCTCCCTCTTTACCGGGTCATTTTTTACCTTAATGGCCTCGAATTTGTTTATTTCTCTTTCGTGAGTGTGAGCAAAAATGTGCGGGTTACTAAAGGGTTTACTTTGGAGCGGTAAAAGTTAGTTGTGCTTGGTTTAATTTTATTATAGAAAAGGAACCAGCTCAAGGGTAAAAATAATGATACTGAAAAAAAGCCTGCTAACCACTGCTCTAATAAAGGAGAGTTTAGAAAAGTGGGCAAAAAAGGAGAGATCAGTTTGTTGTATTAGCATAGAAAAAAAAAAGTGAAGGAAAAATGTATATATCTACGGTATGGGTTTGTATGGGAAATCGAAAAGGAAATAAATCTTTGTCTATATTGAAGGGGAAGCAACCCAGCCGTGAACTGCAAAAATAATAAATGACGGAAGAGAAAATAGAGAGAGAGAAGAAGAATCTCTCTCTCTTTCTCTCTCTCTCTCTCTCTCTCTCTCTCTCTCTCTGTATATGCTGATAAAATATATGAATCTGATCGTGTCAACAGCCAGCACAAACAAATGAGCATCAACGGAACTTACCACGAGCGTATTATAATTTAGCTTTTTAGAGTAAATTATTATTACTATTAAAAAGTTCGCTCATCATTTACTCATAGCTGCAGATAGTTTCTCTCTATTCCAGTTCCGTTGATGAATACTATAAAGACTGATAAAGGAGGAAAGACAAAGAAATTAAGACGGAAAAAGAAATAGAAGACTGATTCAGACTGAAGAACAAGACACATAAAGGAAAACCACTGCCAGTCATCAAAGGTAAGGGGATACTTATGTAACTTTTATTGGTGATTAGGTTTATGTAGTGGAATGATGGATGAAGAAGAGAGAAAGAAGCGCTGAAAGTTCTAATGGGTCATATGGAGGAGTTTAAGGTCATAATGTCTCTGTCTGTAAGGTCATGAAGCACCCTTTGAAGGTCAGTGTGTCAGTTTACAAGGTCAGAGAGCGTGTTGTGTGCTATAAAAGGTTACATCACGGAGCGCTATTGAATTATGACCCCACTATCAACAACATAATGATCAGACTCTCTCTCTCTCTCTCTCTCTCTCTCTCTCTCTCTCTCTCTCTCTCTCTCTCTCTCTCTCTCTCTCTCTCTCTCTCTCTCTCTCTCTCTCTCTCTCTCTCTCTCTCTCTCTCTCTCTCTCTCTCTCTTATCTCTCTCTTCTCTCTCTCTCTCTCTCTCTCTCTCTCTCTCTCTCTCTCTCTCTCTCTCTCTCTCTCTCTCTCTCTCTCTCTCTCTCTATCCATCTCTCTCTCTCTCTCTCTCTCTCTCTCTCTCTCTCTCTCTCTCTCTCTCTCTCTCTCTCTCTCTCTCTCTCTCTCTCTCTCTCTCTCTCTCTCTCTCTCTCTCTCTCTCTCTCTCTCTCTCTCTCTCTCTCTCTCTCTCTCTCTCTCTCTCTCTCTCTCTCTCTCTCTCTCTCTCTCTCTCTCTCTCTCTCTCTCTCTCTCTCTCTCGTGTGCCTGTAAACTTTCCCTTCTTCGTACGCCTAAACTTCAACCTTCTTTCCCAACGTCCAAACTTTTACATACATCTTCCTAAGGACTCCAGGCCGACTTCTTACCCATGACCTTCTCATTCTCGTCCTCCTCCTCCTTCTCCTCCTTTTCCTTATCTTTTTTATCCCCGTTATACTCTTTATCGCAATCAGTATATATCTAAGTTTTGTCCCCTTTTTTTTCGGTTTTATATGATTTTCTAGTTTTCTTCTACTATAATTTAGATATATTTGATTGTTTTCGTATTTTATTATTCTTCATTTACTCTTTTGCACTCCTTTTCCTTCTGCATTTTCCTTTTCTCCAACTCAGCCTCCTCCTCCTCACCCTGCCTCTTCTATTCTTCTTCCTCCTCCTTCTGCTCTACCTCTTTCTCCTCGCCGTCCTCCTCCTCCTCCTCCAACTGTAGCTACAACGGGTGTGTAAATCTAGCAAGTAATGAATGTTCTAGTGTTGGAGGGATC